>NC_092092.1:85498444-85798444 GCF_045679555.1 Salvelinus alpinus
GTTTGACTGTCATTCAGCTATAGCTGGGTTTGACTGTCATTCTGCTATAGCTGGGTTTGACTGTCATTCTGCTATAGCTGGGGTTGACTGTCATTCTCCTATAGCTGGGTTTGACTGTCATTCTGCTATAGCTGGGTTTGACTGTCATTCTCCTATAGCTGGGTTTGACTGTCATTCTGCTATAGCCGGGTTTGACTGTCATTTTGCTATAGCTGGATTTGACTGTAATTCTGCTATAGCTGGGTTTGACTGTCATTCTCCTATAGCTGGGTTTGACTGTCATTCTGCTATAGCCGGGTTTGACTGTCATTCTCCTATAGCTGGGTTTGACTGTCATTCTGCTATAGCTAGGTTTGACTGTCATTCAGCTATAGCTGGGTTTGACTGTCATTCTGCTATAGCTGGGTTTGACTGTCATTCTGCTATAGCTGGGGTTGACTGTCATTCTCCTATAGCTGGGTTTGACTGTCATTCTGCTATAGCTGGGTTTGACTGTCATTCTCCTATAGCTGGGTTTGACTGTCATTCTGCTATAGCCGGGTTTGACTGTCATTTTGCTATAGCTGGATTTGACTGTAATTCTGCTATAGCTGGGTTTGACTGTCATTCTCCTATAGCTGGGTTTGACTGTCATTCTGTTATAGCTGGGTTTGACTGTCATTCTGCTATAGCTGGGTTTGACTGTCATTCTCCTATAGCTGGGTTTGACTCTCATTCTGCTATAGCTGGGTTTGACTGTCATTCTCCTATAGCTGGGTTTGACTGTCATTCTGCTATAGCTGGGTTTGACTGTCATTCTGCTATAGCCGGGTTTGACTGTCATTTTGCTATAGCTGGATTTGACTGTAATTCTGCTATAGCTGGGTTTGACTGTCATTCTCCTATAGCTGGGTTTGACTGTCATTCTGCTATAGCTAGGTTTGACTGTCATTCAGCTATAGCTGGGTTTGACTGTCATTCTGCTATAGCTGGGGTTGACTGTCATTCTCCTATAGCTGGGTTTGACTGTCATTCTGCTATAGCCGGGTTTGACTGTCATTTTGCTATAGCTGGATTTGACTGTAATTCTGCTATAGCTGGGTTTGACTGTCATTCTCCTATAGCTGGGTTTGACTGTCATTCTGTTATAGCTGGGTTTGACTGTCATTCTCCTATAGCTGGGTTTGACTGTCATTCTGCTATAGCTAGGTTTGACTGTCATTCAGCTATATCCGGATTTGACTGTCATTCTGCTATAGCTGGGTTTGACTGTCATTCTGCTATAGCTAGGTTTGACTGTCATTCAGCTATAGCTGGGTTTGACTGTCATTCTGCTATAGCTGGGTTTGACTGTCATTCTGCTATAGCCGGGTTTGACTGTCATTTTGCTATAGCTGGATTTGACTGTAATTCTGCTATAGCTGGGTTTGACTGTCATTCTCCTATAGCTGGGTTTGACTGTCATTCTGCTATAGCCGGGTTTGACTGTCATTCTCCTATAGCTGGGTTTGACTGTCATTCTCCTATAGCTGGGTTTGACTGTCATTCTGTTATAGCTGGGTTTGACTGTCATTCTGCTATAGCTGGGTTTGACTGTCATTCTCCTATAGCTGGGTTTGACTCTCATTCTGCTATAGCTGGGTTTGACTGTCATTCTCCTATAGCTAGGTTTGACTGTCATTCTGCTATAGCCAGGTTTGACTGTCATTCTGCTATAGCTGGGTTTGACTGTCATTCTGCTATAGCTGGATTTGACTGTCATTCTGCTATAGCCGGGTTTGACTGTCATTCTCCTATAGCTGGGTTTGACTCTCATTCTGCTATAGCTGTGTTTGACTGTCATTCTGCTATAGCTGGGTTTGACTGTCATTCTGCTATAGCTGGGTTTGACTGTCATTCTGCTATAGCTGGGTTTGACTGTCATTCTGCTATAGCTGAGTTTGATTGTCATTCTGCTATAGCTGGGTTTGACTGTCATGCTGCTATAGCCAGGTTTGACTGTCATTCTGCTATAGCTGGGTTTGACTGTCATTATGCTATAGCTGGATTTGACTGTCATTCTGCTATAGCTGGGTTTGACTGTCATTCTGCTATAGCTGGGTTTGACTGTCATTCTGCTATAGCTGGGTTTGACTGTCATTCTGCTATAGCTGGGTTTGACTGTCATTCTGCTATAGCTGGGTTTGACTGTCATTCTGCTATAGCTGGGTTTGACTGTCATTCTGCTATAGCTGGGTTTGACTGTCATTCTGCTATAGCTGGGTTTGACTGTCATTCTGCTATAGCTGAGTTTGACTGTCATTCTGCTATAGCTGGGTTTGACTGTCATTCTGCTATAGCTGGGTTTGACTGTCATTCTGCTATAGCTGGGTTTGTCTGTCTGTCTGTCTGTCTGTCTGTCTGTCTGTCTGTCTGTCTGTCTGTCTGTCTGTCTGTCTGTCTGTCTGTCTGTCTGTCTGTCTCTGTGTGAGTGTGTGTGTGTGTGTGTCCAGGCACGCGTGAACTTCCTGTGCGCCTGTATTTTTCATTATTGTTGATGGGAAGAGTCCTTCCAGCTACGCTCCCAGCACAACACCCTATAACTACTCCACCACCTCTATCTGTTACTGTACTTCTATAGGTCTGAGACCATGGTAACACCTCTATCTGTTACAGTACTTCTATAGGTCTGAGACCATGGTAACACCTCTATCTGTTACTGTACTTCTATAGGTCTGAGACCATGGTAACACCTCTGATACAGTACTTCTATAGGTCTGAGACCATGGTAACACCTCTATCTGTTACAGTACTTCTATAGGTCTGAGACCATGGTAACACCTCTATCTGTTACAGTACTTCTATAGGTCTGAGGCCATGGTAACACCTCTGATACAGTACTTCTATAGGTCTGAGACCATGGTAACACCTCTATCTGATACAGTACTTCTATAGGTCTGAGACCATGGTAACACCTCTGATACAGTACTTCTATAGGTCTGAGACCATGGTAACACCTCTATCTGATACAGTACTTCTATAGGTCTGAGACCATGGTAACACCTCTATCTGATACAGTACTTCTATAGGTCTGAGACCATGGTAACACCTCTATCTGATACAGTACTTCTATAGGTCTGAGACCATGGTAACACCTCTGATACAGTACTTCTATAGGTCTGAGACCATGGTAACACCTCTATCTGATACAGTACTTCTATAGGTCTGAGGCCATGGTAACACCTCTATATGATACAGTACTTCTATAGGTCTGAGACCATGGTAACACCTCTGATACAGTACTTCTATAGGTCTGAGGCCATGGTAACACCTCTATCTGTTACTGTACTTCTATAGGTCTGAGACCAACACCTCTATCTGTCTCTCTCTGTCTCTAAACACCAACTAAACCCTTTGGCTCCAATAAAGAGATGCCCTATTTCCCTCCTCATATATCTTACAGACAAGAACTATGTCCCAAATACCACCCTATTCCCTATATATAGGATTATGGGCTCTGGACAAAAGTAGTGTACTACATAGGGAATATGGTGCCATTTAGGACACACTCAAGGTATTTTTCTCCCTCATCTCTCTGTCCTTTGCTCTCAGAGTGATGGTCTACATTCTCCTCATCTCTCTGTCCTTTGCTCTTAGAGTGATGGTCTATATTCTCCTCATCTCTCTGTCCTTTGCTCTTAGAGTGATGGTCTACATTCTCCTCATCTCTCTGTCCTTTGCTCTTAGAGTGATGGTCTACATTCTCCTCATCTCTCTGTCCTTTGCTCTTAGAGTGATGGTCTATATTCTCCTCATCTCTCTGTCCTTTGCTCTTAGAGTGATGGTCTATATTGTCCTCATCTCTCTGTCCTTATCTCTTAGAGTGATGGTCTATATTCCCCTCATCTCTCTGTCCTTATCTCTTAGAGTGATGGTCTATATTCTCCTCATCTCTCTGTCCTTATCTCTTAGAGTGATGGTCTATATTCCCCTCATCTCTCTGTCCTTTGCTCTTAGAGTGATGGTCTATATTCTCCTCATCTCTCTGTCCTTTGCTCTCAGAGTGATGGTCTATATTCTCCTCATCTCTCTGTCCTTTGCTCTTAGAGTGATGGTCTACATTCTCCTCATCTCTCTGTCCTTTTCTCTTAGAGTGATGGTCTACATTCCCCTCATCTCTCTGTCCTTTGCTCTTAGAGTGATGGTCTACATTCCCCTCATCTCTCTGTCCTTTGCTCTTAGAGTGATGGTCTACATGCTCCTCATCTCTCTGTCCTTTGCTCTTAGAGTGATGGTCTACATGCTCCTCATCTCTCTGTCCTTTGCTCTTAGAGTGATGGTCTACATGCTCCTCATCTCTCTGTCCTTTGCTCTCAGAGTGATGGTCTACATTCTCCTCATCTCTCTGTCCTTTGCTCTCAGAGTGATGGTCTACATTCTCCTCTTCTCTCTGTCATTCCTCGTATAGCAGCAGCAGCAGCTGTTGTTCCCGTTGGTCCAATCTGGTTCTGCCATTAGAGAGCACAGTGAGACCGAGATGTTTAGTGACAGCTACCGATTCCACCGGTCAAGAGAGCTGCCCTGGAGGCATGAGAGGCGTGTCACCCAACCACCCTCCGCCCACTTCGTCCTCCTTTAGTGACTTGGATCTGCGTCCCAAATGCAACCTTATTCCCCATATAGTGCACTCCTTTTGACCAGGGTCCATAGGGCTAGTGCACTATATAGGGAATAGAGTTCCATTTGGGAGGATGTAGTCAGGATACAGCCTGGCCTCTCAGAGTTCACCTCTGTTCTAGCTATCTGAAAGGCAGGCGGCTAATTGTGTGACAAGGGTCAAGTTGGGGAGGAAAGGAGACCGTCTGAGTTGTGCCTCTCTCTGTGTCTTCTTAAAGTCACACGCCTGGCTCACTTGTCAAAACACACTGCAGCAATACAGATGGAATTAGGAACAGAGAGAGGGGATGGAGGGAGGGGAGGGAGAGGCGGGATGAGGGGAGGGAAGGAGGAGGGAGGGATGGAAGGAGGGGAGGGAGAGGAGGGATGAGGGAGGGAGGGAAGGAGAGAGGGAGGGAGGGAGGGAGGGAGGGAGGGAGGGGAGGGAGGGAGGGAGGGATGGAGGGAGGGGAGGGAGGGAGGGAGGGAGAGGAGGGATGAGGGGAAGGAGAGAGGGAAGGAGGGAGGGAGGGGAGGGAGAGGAGAGAAGGAGGGAGGGAGAGGAGGGATGAGGGGAGGGAGGGAGGGGATGGAGGGAGGAGGGATGGGAGGGAGAGGAGAGAAGGAGAGAGGGAGGAGAAGCGCACTCTATTTTCTCTTTTCTTTCTGCTAGAAGAGGCAGTTTTGTGTTTTTTTGTTCTGTTGTCGTCAAATTTGAGAGGAGCTGAAAACGTGGGAGGAGTAAGGGGGGGGGTGAGGACTGCCGGTAAAATGATAAGACAGAGCAACTACAAGGCCTGTGAGAGGATGATAACTCACACCCAGCATACAAGGCCTGTGAGAGGATGATAACTCACACCCAGCATACAAGGCCTGTGAGAGGATGATAACTCACACCCAGCATACAAGGCCTGTGAGAGGATGATAACTCACACCCAGCATACATCTATTGTTTCTCTATTCTCTCTGCGTCGTTGGGAAAGGGCCCGTAAGGAAGCATTTCACTGTCTTCACCTGTTGTTTACCAAGCATGTGACGAATAAACATTGATTTGATTTATCAAAACCCCCTCTGGAGTGTCTGGTAACTTTGTACAGTTGCTGGGAGAAGAGAGAGACGAAGAAGAAGAGAGAGACGAAGAAGAAGAGAGAGACGAAGAAGAAGAGAGAGACGAAGAACATCTAGTTTAACGCCTCAGTATGCCAAAAATGCAGCGATGTAAAACTCTCTTCCACATTCTGTTTTCCACCATTCGGTTAATTTGACCACGACAACGCATTACCACGACAACGCATTGCGACGACAACGCATTGCCTGAGTACCTGAAGACTTGCATTAGCTCCCCAAGTAAATGCTCAGGCTTTAGCTCAGCTGGCTTATACAGTCTTACGGCATGCAGGGGATCCCGGTCGGACAATGGCTCCTATGAGACTGTGGTAGTATGTAGACCTGGGACGCATCTCAAAGGGCACCCTATTCCCTATTTAGTGCACTACATTTCACCAGCACCCATAGAGCTCTGATGAAAAAGCTGTGCACTATAGAGAATAGGGTGCCATTTGGGACACAAACATGAGAACAGACTACCTGGTTCATGGCTGTGATTGGCTGATATATAGTTCACTATAGGTGGTTCATGGCTGTGATTGGCTGATATATAGTTCACTATAGGTGGTTCATGGCTGTGATTGGCTGATATATAGTTCACTATAGGTGGTTCATGGCTGTGATTGGCTGATATATAGTTCACTATAGGTGGTTCTGATATATAGTTTACTCTAGGTGGTTCTGATACATAGTTCACTATAGGTGGTTCTGATATATAGTTCACTATAGGTGGTTCTGATATATAGTTCACTATAGGTGGTTCTGATACATAGTTCACTATAGGTGGATCTGATATATAGTTCACTCTAGGTGGTTCTGATTTATAGTTCACTCTAGGTGGTTCATGGCTGGGATTGGCTGATACATAGTTCACTATAGGTGGTTCTGATATATAGTTCACTATAGGTGGTTCTGATATATAGTTCACTATAGGTGGTTCTGATACATAGTTCACTATAGGTGGATCTGATATATAGTTCACTCTAGGTGGTTCTGATTTATAGTTCACTCTAGGTGGTTCATGGCTGGGATTGGCTGATACATAGTTCACTATAGGTGGTTCTGATATATAGTTCACTATAGGTGGTTCTGATATATAGTTCACTATAGGTGGTTCTGATATATAGTTCACTATAGGTGGTTCTGATATATAGTTCTGGGTCCCAGAGAGTCAGAGTTTGCTGTTGGCTTTGGCAAGCTGCACTACGCTATGGAGAGCAGTACTGTAGTTACCCATTGGAGCTGGCTGTGGAGAGCGGTACTGTAGCTACCCATTGGAGCTGGCTGTGGAGAGCAGTACTGTAGTTACCCATTGGAGCTGGCTGTGGAGAGCAGTACTGTAGTTACCCATTGGAGCTGGCTGTGGAGAGCAGTACTGTAGTTACCCATTGGAGCTGGCTGTGGAGAGCAGTACTGTAGTTACCCATTGGAGCTGGCTGTGGAGAGCGGTGCTGTAGTTACCCATTGGAGCTGGCTGTGGAGAGCGGTACTGTAGTTACCCATTGGAGCTGGCTGTGGAGAGCGGTACTGTAGTTACCCATTGGAGCTGGCTGTGGAGAGCGGTACTGTAGCTACCCATTGGAGCTGGCTGTGGAGAGCGGTACTGTAGCTACCCATTGGAGCTGGCTGTGGAGAGCGGTACTGTAGTTACCCATTGGAGCTGGCTGTGGAGAGCAGTACTGTAGTTACCTATTGGAGCTGGCTGTGGAGAGCGGTACTGTAGTTACCCATTGGAGCTGGCTGTGGAGAGCAGTACTGTAGTTACCCATTGGAGCTGGCTGTGGAGAGCGGTACTGTAGCTACCCATTGGAGCTGGCTGTGGAGAGCGGTACTGTAGTTACCCATTGGAGCTGGCTGTGGAGAGCAGTACTGTAGTTACCTATTGGAGCTGGCTGTGGAGAGCGGTACTGTAGTTACCCATTGGAGCTGGCAGTGGAGAGCAGTACTGTAGTTACCCATTGGAGCTGGCTGTGGAGAGCGGTACTGTAGTTACCCATTGGAGCTGGCTGTGGAGAGCAGTACTGTAGTTACCCATTGGAGCTGGCTGTGGAGAGCGGTACTGTAGTTACCCATTGGAGCTGGCTGTGGAGAGCGGTACTGTAGCTACCCATTGGAGCTGGCTGTGGAGAGCAGTACTGTAGTTACCCATTGGAGCTGGCTGTGGAGAGCGGTACTGTAGTTACCCATTGGAGCTGGCAGTGGAGAGCGGTACTGTAGCTACCCATTGGAGCTGGCTGTGGAGAGCAGTACTGTAGTTACCCATTGGAGCTGGCTGTGGAGAGCAGTACTGTAGTTACCCATTGGAGCTGGCTGTGGAGCCTTATGAATCAGGGCTGACTGTTCACTCAACACCATGACAGAGACACTAGCTGGCTGTTGTGGGTGATGATCATTGCCAGACATGACAGGGTTTAATGTGTCTGAAAAATACAATTTTAACATCTTGATCTGTCACTGTGTAAAGAAGATCAAACACAGTTGATAACAGAATGCTAAACTATGATCTCCCCTCAGTATATATCATGTTATAGACTACAGTACTATGATCTCCCCTCAGTATATCTCCTGTTATAGACTACAGTACTATGATCTCCCCTCAGTATATATCATGTTAGAGACTACAGTACTATGATCTCCCCCTCTCTCAGTATATCTCCTGTTATAGACTACAGTACTATGATCTCCCCTCAGTATATCTCCTGTTATAGACTACAGTACTATGATCTCCCCTCAGTATATCTCCTGTTATAGACTACAGTACTATGATCTCCCCTCAGTATATCTCCTGTTATAGACTACAGTACTATGATCTCCCCTCAGTATATCTCCTGTTATAGACTACAGTACTATGATCTCCCCTCAGTATATATCATGTTAGAGACTACAGTACTATGATCTCCCCCTCTCTCAGTATATCTCCTGTTATAGACTACAGTACTATGATCTTCCCTCAGTATATCTCCTGTTATAGACTACAGTACTATGATCTCCCCTCAGTATATCTCCTGTTATAGACTACAGTACTATGATCTCCCCTCAGTATATCTCCTGTTATAGACTACAGTACTATGATCTCCCCTCAGTATATATCATGTTAGAGACTACAGTACTATGATCTCCCCCTCTCTCAGTATATCTCCTGTTATAGACTACAGTACTATGATCTCCCCTCAGTATATCTCCTGTTATAGACTACAGTACTATGATCTCCCCTCAGTATATATCATGTTAGAGACTACAGTACTATGATCTCCCCCTCTCTCAGTATATCTCCTGTTATAGACTACAGTACTATGATCTCCCCTCAGTATATATCCTGTTATAGACTACAGTACTATGATCTCCCCTCAGTATATCTCCTGTTATAGAATACAGTACTATGATCTCCCCTCAGTATATCTCCTGTTATAGACTACAGTACTATGATCTCCCCTTAGTATATCTCCTGTTATAGACTACAGTACTATGATCTCCCCTCAGTATAGCTCCTCTTATAGACTACAGTACTATGATCTCCCCTCGGTATATATCATGTTAGAGACTACAGTACTATGATCTCCCCCTCTCTCAGTATATCTCCTGTTAGAGACTACAGTACTATGATCTCCCCTCAGTATATCTCCTGTTATAGACTACAGTACTATGATCTCCCCTTAGTATATCTCCTGTTATAGACTACAGTACTATGATCTCCCCTCAGTATAGCTCCTGTTATAGACTACAGTACTATGATCTCCCCTCGGTATATATCATGTTAGAGACTACAGTACTATGATCTCCCCTCGGTATATATCATGTTAGAGACTACAGTACTATGATCTCCCCCTCTCTCAGTATATCTCCTGTTAGAGACTACAGTACTATGATCTCCCCTCAGTATATCTCCTGTTAGAGACTACAGTACTATGATCTCCCCTCAGTATATCTCCTGTTATAGACTACAGTACTATGATCTCCCCTCAGTATATCTCCTGTTATAGACTACAGTACTATGATCTTTCTAACTCTCTCTCTCTCTCTTTCTCTCACTCCCTCTCTCTCTCTCTCTCTCTCCTCTCTGTGCCCTGTGCAGTAGCGCTTCATGATGGTTAATGTATGCCATTGATTAAGGTAATAGAATCTGAAAGGTAAGACAAGCTTGTTAAAGGAACGTTGAAACTCTCCGCAATGCTGGGCAAAGGAACAGGCCTTTAGGGGGAAAACGGGGACAAATCCAGTATTATTCATCTGGACAGGGAGTTGGGGACTTGCGAGGCAGAGTGGCTCAAAGTTCAAAAATAACAATTTTATTATAGCAAATGAACCTCTAAAAGTGATTACTGTACAGTTGCATGTCGTGCCGACTCAGACTCAGAGGCTTGGGTTAGGCTGCCGTCTGCCTGGCGTTGTATCTCCACTACAGAGAAAACACACTCAGAGGCTTGGGTTAGGCTGCCGTCCGCCTGGCGTTGTATCTCCACTACAGAGAAAACACACTCAGAGGCTTGGGTTTGGCTGCCGTCCGCATGGCGTTGTATCTCCACTACAGAGAAAACACACTCAGAGGAAGAGCTGAGCAACGATGTTCAACTATCTTCAGTCAGACATTCTTTGTTGCAGAGAATGTAAAAAATGGAGAATGTTCCTCACAACTATCACAACCCGAATGGTACCAAGGGCTTCTTTAGAAACAGTAAAATGTTCCACGTCATTTACAGTTAATAAGCTAGTACGTTCTGAATGAGAGAGGAAGAGGAGGGAATAACTAAATTAAACTTCTAGACGATTCAGACTGAAGAGTCGAGGAAGATCCAAGACACTGTATACTGGTGGCAGCATCTCCAGATTCGGGAATGTGCTAGACCACCTTGATTGACACAGAGCTCCTCAGAACCAGTAGAGTTTACCATGAATGTTCTGGAAGAGAAGGAAGAGGAAGAAACGGGTCTAATTTGACCGAATGTACTGAGAAGATGATTCAGCCTGGACACATGCTGTCCTTCCTGATTGACCTCTAACCTCTAAATATATTCAGAAAGATTCGGAACATGTGGAACACTTTAATTGACACTCCTCCTCTCTCTCAGCGAGCATCATGGGATCTCAGAGGAGCAGGAAGTATCAGGTCCCTGGTTTTAATTGTATTCGTCGGCCTCTCAAATAGCACCCTATTCCCGACATAGTGCATTATTTTAGACCAGGGCTGGCACCCTATTCCCTACATAGTGCACTACTTTAGACCAGGGCTGGCACCCTATTCCCTACATAGTGCATTACTTTAGACCAGGGCTGGCACCCTATTCCCTACATAGTGCATTACTTTAGACCAGGGCTAGCACCCTATTCCCTACATAGTGCACTACTTTAGACCAGGGCTGGCACCCTATTCCCTACATAGTGCATTACTTTAGACCAGGGCTAGCACCCTATTCCCTACATAGTGCACTACTTTAGACCAGAGCTGGCACCCTATTCCCTACATAGTGCACTACTTTAGACCAGGGCTGGCACCCTATTCCCTACATAGTGCCCTAACGTTTGACCGGTGCACTATGTAGGGTATAGTGAGCCATGTGGGGCCGCAGGCATTGACTCTGTCTAAGGATTCATGTGGAGAAGGGAGAGACAGATTAGTCACAGGGTCACTCAAGTCTCTCCATCCAAAGACAAAGAGGCTCTGAAACATCCAGCATCAAATCCAGTCCAACAAACACTCTAAAGACGTCACATAGAGGTCAAAGTCTGAATATCTAAAGACGTCACGTAGAGCTCAAAGTCTGAATATCTAAAGACGTCAAGTAGAGGTCAAAGTCTGAATATCTAAAGACGTCACGTAGAGCTCAAAGTCTGAATATCTAAAGACGTCAAGTAGAGGTCAAAGTCTGAATATCGAAAGACGTCACGTAGAGGTCAAAGTCTGAATATCTAAAGACGTCGCGTAGAGCTCAAAGTCTGAATATCTAAAGACGTCAAGTAGAGCTCAAAGTCTGAATATCTAAAGACGTCGCGTAGAGCTCAAAGTCTGAATATCTAAAGACGTCAAGTAGAGGTCAAAGTCTGAATATCGAAAGACGTCACGTAGAGCTCAAAGTCTGAATATCGAAAGACGTCACGTAGAGCTCAAAGTCTGAATATCTAAAGACGTCACGTAGAGGTCAGTCTGAATATCTGACATAAGCCGTGGTGGTGTCAGTCGTCATTGACCCCTGAGAGTCAGACAGCCGTGGTGATGTCAGTCGTCATTGACCCCTGAGAGTCAGGCAGCCGTGGTGATGTCAGTCGTCATTGACCCCTGAGAGTCAGACAGCCGTGGTGATGTCAGTAGTCATTGACCCCTGAGAGTCAGACAGCCGTGGTGATGTCAGTAGTCATTGACCCCTGAGAGTCAGGCAGCCATGGTGATGTCAGTCGTCATTGACCCCTGAGAGTCAGGCAGCCGTGGTGATGTCAGTCGTCATTGACCCCTGAGAGTCAGGCAGCCGTGGTGATGTCAGTCGTCATTGACCCCTGAGAGTCAGGCAGCCGTGGTGATGTCAGTCGTCATTGACCCCTGAGAGTCAGACAGCCGTGGTGATGTCAGTCGTCATTGACCCCTGAGAGTCAGACAGCCGTGGTGATGTCAGTAGTCATTGACCCCTGAGAGTCAGGCAGCCATGGTGATGTCAGTCGTCATTGACCCCTGAGAGTCAGACAGCCGTGGTGATGTCAGTCGTCATTGACCCCTGAGAGTCAGACAGCCGTGGTGATGTCAGTAGTCATTGACCCCTGAGAGTCAGACAGCCATGGTGATGTCAGTAGTCATTGACCCCTGAGAGTCAGACAGCCGTGGTGATGTCAGTAGTCATTGACCCCTGAGAGTCAGGCAGCCGTGGTGATGTCAGTAGTCATTGACCCCTGAGAGTCAGACAGCCGTGGTGATGTCAGTAGTCATTGACCCCTGAGAGTCAGGCAGCCGTGGTGATGTCAGTCGTCATTGACCCCTGAGAGTCAGGCAGCCGTGGTGATGTCAGTAGTCATTGACCCCTGAGAGTCAGGCAGCCGTGGTGATGTCAGTAGTCATTGACCCCTGAGAGTCAGGCAGCCGTGGTGATGTCAGTCGTCATTGACCCCTGAGAGTCAGGCAGCCATGGTGATGTCAGTCGTCATTGACCCCTGAGAGTCAGACAGCCGTGGTGATGTCAGTCGTCATTGACCCCTGAGAGTCAGGCAGCCGTGGTGATGTCAGTAGTCATTGACCCCTGAGAGTCAGGCAGCCGTGGTGATGTCAGTCGTCATTGACCCCTGAGAGTCAGGCAGCCATGGTGATGTCAGTCGTCATTGACCCCTGAGAGTCAGACAGCCGTGGTGATGTCAGTCGTCATTGACCCCTGAGAGTCAGACAGCCGTGGTGATGTCAGTAGTCATTGACCCCTGAGAGTCAGACAGCCGTGGTGATGTCAGTCGTCATTGACCCCTGAGAGTCAGGCAGCCGTGGTGATGTCAGTCGTCATTGACCCCTGAGAGTCAGGCAGCCGTGGTGATGTCAGTAGTCATTGACCCCTGAGAGTCAGACAGCCGTGGTGATGTCAGTCGTCATTGACCCCTGAGAGTCAGGCAGCCGTGGTGATGTCAGTAGTCATTGACCCCTGAGAGTCAGACAGCCGTGGTGATGTCATGCATGCTCTGCTTCCTGAATGGAAATACTCCAGAGACAACATTAGAGACAGCATGTTCTGCTTCCTGAATGGAAATACTCCAGAGACAACATTAGAGACAGCATGTTCTGCTTCCTGAATGGAAATACTCCAGAGACAACATTAGAGACAGCATGTTCTGCTTCCTGAATGGAAATACTCCAGAGACAACATTAGAGACAGCATGTTCTGCTTCCTGAATGGAAATACTCCAGAGACAACATTAGAGACAGCATGTTCTGCTTCCTGAATGGAAATACTCCAGAGACAACATTAGAGACAGCATGTTCTGCTTCCTGAATGGAAATACTCCAGAGACAACATTAGAGACAGCATGTTCTGCTTCCTGAATGGAAATACTCCAGAGACAACATTAGAGACAGCATGTTCTGCTTCCTGAATGGAAATACTCCAGAGACAACATTAGAGACAGCATGTTCTGCTTCCTGAATGGAAATACTCCAGAGACAACATTAGAGACAGCATGTTCTGCTTCCTGAATGGAAATACTCCAGAGACAACATTAGAGACAGCATGTTCTGCTTCCTGAATGGAAATACTCCAGAGACAACATTAGAGACAGCATGTTCTGCTTCCTGAATGGAAATACTCCAGAGACAACATTAGAGACAGCATGTTCTGCTTCCTGAATGGAAATACTCCAGAGACAACATTAGAGACAGCATGTTCTGCTTCCTGAATGGAAATACTCCAGAGACAACATTAGAGACAGCATGTTCTGCTTCCTGAATGGAAATACTCCAGAGACAACATTAGAGACAGCATGTTCTGCTTCCTGAATGGAAATACTCCAGAGACAACATTAGAGACAGCATGTTCTGCTTCCTGAATGGAAATACTCCAGAGACAACATTAGAGACAGCATGTTCTGCTTCCTGAATGGAAATACTCCAGAGACAACATTAGAGACAGCATGTTCTGCTTCCTGAATGGAAATACTCCAGATACAACATTAGAGACAGCATGTTCTGCTTCCTGAATGGAAATACTACAGAGACAACATTAGAGACAGCATGCTCTGCTTCCTGAATGGAAATACTCCAGAGACAACATTAGAGACAGCATGTTCTGCTTCCTGAATGGAAATACTCCAGAGACAACATTAGAGACAGCATGTTCTGCTTCCTGAATGGAAATACTCCAGAGACAACATTAGAGACAGCATGTTCTGCTTCCTGAATGGAAATACTCCAGATACAACATTAGAGACAGCATGTTCTGCTTCCTGAATGGAAATACTCCAGATACAACATTAGAGACAGCATGTTCTGCTTCCTGAATGGAAATACTACAGAGACAACATTAGAGACAGCATGTTCTGCTTCCTAAATGGAAATACTCCAGAGACAACATTAGAGACAGCATGTTCTGCTTCCTAAATGGAAATACTCCAGAGACAACATTAGAGACAGCATGCTCTGCTTCCTAAATGAAACCCTGTTAACTATATAGTGCACTACTTGTAGCCAGGGCCCATAGGGATTACCACAGGGCTCTGGTCAACAGTAATGCACTATACAAGGAACTATTTGGGATGCAGGGTTCAGGATTAATAACAAAACAGATACAGATCTTGGGTTAAAGGTCATTCTCTATGGTGGGGTCATGGGTTAAAGGTCATTCTCTATGGTGGGGTCATGGGTTAATGGTATATTGTCTATGGTGGGGTCATGGGTTAATGGTATATTGTCTATGGTGGGGTCATGGGTTAAAGGTCATTCTCTATGGTGTGGTCATGGGTTAAAGGTCATTCTCTATGGTGGGGTCATGGGTTAATGGTATATTCTCTATGGTGGGGTCAATGTTTAATGGTATATTGCACAATGGAAGGCCTCATAAAAACCTATACATTCCAATGGACTGTAGGTCTAAGACTGGCAAGGGAATCTATATGGTTGAATAACAACACAGTCCTTGGGCTGTACCCATAAATCCGGTCCATTTCCCTGTTCATATTCTCTCTTCCCTCTATAGTGGGTTCAATGTGGATATTCTATATTTTCACCAGCATAAAAAAAAGAGAGAGGAATATACACAACTCAACAACAACAACAAAAATCTCTTCATCTTGACAGGCGCAGTAAAGTCCTGAATGTAATTTTCCTTTGTTTTATATACAGTACATGTCCACACTATGAGGTTGAAATAATACTAGGACATTTCATGTCTGTTTTGGTTGAGATGGAGTTTTGACCTACCTGGTGACATCATCAGGAGATACGTTAACAACAGACCAATAAGAAATACAGTTCCAAACCTCTCGGCCAATAAACAGGTTTCCCCTCCCCACTCAGACCACTCCCAGACAGTCCTAAGATGAAAAAAATAGCTATTTTCTAAGAAGCTTTTTTTCCCGAATTTCTTTTCAATTGAAAACAATCACGTTAAAAATAATGAATTGTTACACATTAATCATTTAATATTGAGATAAAAACTGCTGCATTGAACATCTGCGGTGAGACCAGATCAGTCTATAGCTCTGATATCTGTACTGATAGCTAATCCCTAAAGCTGATACAATGTTAATGAGTTATCCAATGTAACTTCTAACTTTATCCTCTCTGTCTGGCAGGAGAGTAGCTGGAAATAGAGCTACGTCAAAGATAAGACATCCCCAGTAGGCTCTCTGAGTCTCAACCCAGTATCTGGACCTAAAACACCTCTCTGACAGTCTCTCAGTCTCTCAGTCTCAACCTGGCATCTGAACCTAAAACACCTCTCTGACAGTCTCTCAGTCTCTCAGTCTCAACCTGGCATCTGAACTTAAAACACCTCTCTGACAGTCTCTCAGTCTCAACCCAGTATCTGAACCTAAAACACCTCTCTGACAGTCTCTCAGTCTCAACCCAGTATCTGAACCTAAAACACCTCTCTGACAGTCTCTCAGTCTCTCAGTCTCAACCTGGCATCTGAACTTAAAACACCTCTCTGACAGTCTCTCAGTCTCAACCCAGTATCTGAACCTAAAACACCTCTCTGATAGTCTCTCAGTCTCTCAGTCTCAACCTGGCATCTGAACTTAAAACACCTCTCTGACAGTCTCTCAGTCTCAACCCAGTATCTGAACCTAAAACACCTCTCTGACAGTCTCTCAGTCTCAACCCAGTATCTGAACCTAAAACACCTCTCTGATAGTCTCTCAGTCTCTCAGTCTCAACCCAGTATCTGAACCTAAAACACCTCTCTGACAGTCTCTCAGTCTCAACCCAGTATCTGGACCTAAAACACCTCTCTGACAGTCTCTCAGTCTCTCAGTCTCAACCCAGTATCTGAACCTAAAACACCTCTCTGACAGTCTCTCAGTCTCTCAGTCTCAACCCAGTATCTGAACATAAAACACCTCTCTGACAGTCTCTCAGTCTCAACCCAGTATCTGAACCTAAAACACCTCTCTGACAATCTCTCAGTCTCAACCCAGTATTTGAACTTAAAACACCTCTCTGACAGTCTCTCAGTATCTCAGTCTCAACCTGGCATCTGAACTTAAAACACCTCTCTGACAGTCTCTCAGTCTCTCAGTCTCAACCTGGCATCTGAACTTAAAACACCTCTCTGACAGTCTCTCAGTCTCAACCCAGTATCTGAACCTAAAACACCTCTCTGACAGTCTCTCAGTCTCTCAGTCTCAACCTGGCATCTGAACTTAAAACACCTCTCTGACAGTCTCTCAGTCTCAACCCAGTATCTGAACATAAAACACCTCTCTGACAGTCTCTCAGTCTCAACCCAGTATCTGGACCTAAAACACCTCTCTGACAGTCTCTCAGTCTCTCAGTCTCAACCCAGTATCTGAACCTAAAACACCTCTCTGACAGTCTCTCAGTCTCAACCCAGTATCTGAACCTAAAACACCTCTCTGACAGTCTCTCAGTCTCTCAGTCTCAACCCAGTATCTGAACCTAAAACACCTCTCTGATAGTCTCTCAGTCTCTCAGTCTCAACCTGGCATCTGAACCTAAAACACCTCTCTGATAGTCTCTCAGTCTCAACCCAGTATCTGAACCTAAAACACCTCTCTGATAGTCTCTCAGTCTCAACCCAGTATCTGAACCTAAAACACCTCTCTGATAGTCTCTCAGTCTCAACCCAGTATCTGAACCTAAAACACCTCTCTGACAGTCTCTCAGTCTCAACCCAGTATCTGAACCTAAAACACCTCTCTGATAGTCTCTCAGTCTCTCAGTCTCAACCTGGCATCTGAACCTAAAACACCTCTCTGACAGTCTCTCAGTCTCTCAGTCTCAACCTGGCATCTGAACCTAAAACACCTCTCTGACAGTCTCTCAGTCTCTCAGTCTCTCAGTCTCAACCCAGTATCTGAACCTAAAACACCTCTCTGATAGTCTCTCAGTCTCTCAGTCTCTCAGTCTCAACCCAGTATCTGAACCTAAAACACCTCTCTGATAGTCTCTCAGTCTCTCAGTCTCAACCTGGCATCTGAACCTAAAACACCTCTCTGACAGGCTCTCTCAGTCTCAACCCAGTATCTGAACCTAAAACACCTCTCTGACAGTTCTCAGTCTCAACCCAGTATCTGAACCTAAAACACCTCTCTGACAGGCTCTCTCAGTCTCAACCCAGTATCTGAACCTAAAACACCTCTCTGATAGTCTCTCAGTCTCTCAGTCTCAACGCGGCATCTGAACCTAAAACACCTCTCTGATAGTCTCTCAGTCTCAACCCAGTATCTGAACCTAAAACACCTCTCTGATAGTCTCTCAGTCTCAACCTGGCATCTGAACCTAAAACACCTCTCTGACAGTCTCTCAGTCTCAACCCAGCATCTGAACCTAAAACACCTCTCTGACAGTCTCTCAGTCTCTCAGTCTCTCAGTCTCAACCTGGCATCTGAACTTAAAACACCTCTCTGACAGTCTCTCAGTCTCTCAGTCTCAACCTGGCATCTGAACTTAAAATACCTCTCTGATAGTCTCTCAGTCTCAACCTGGCATCTGAACCTAAAATACCTCTCTGATAGTCTCTCAGTCTCTCAGTCTCAACCTGGCATCTGAACCTAAAACACCTCTCTGACAGTCTCTCAGTCTCTCAGTCTCAATCTGGCATCTGAACTTAAAATACCTCTCTGATAGTCTCTCAGTCTCTCAGTCTCAATCTGGCATCTGAACTTAAAACACCTCTCTGACAGTCTCTCAGTCTCTCAGTCTCAATCTGGCATCTGAACTTAAAATACCTCTCTGATAGTCTCTCAGTCTCTCAGTCTCAACCTGACATCTCATCCTAAAACACCTCTCTGACAGTCTCTCAGTCTCTCAGTCTCTCAGTCTCAACCTGACATCTCATCCTAAAACACCTCTCTGACAGTCTCTCAGTCTCTCAGTCTCAACCTGGCATCTCATCCTAAAACACCTCTCTGACAGTCTCTCAGTCTCTCAGTCTTAACCTGACATCTTGTCACGATCGTCGTAACGTGGAAGAGAGGAGGACCAAGGCGCAGCGTGATAACAATATCAAGTTTCAAATCAAGTTTATTTTATATAGCCCTTCGTACATCAGCTAATATCTCGAAGTGCTGTACAGAAACCCAGCCTAAAACCCCAAACAGCAATCAATGCAGGTGTAGAAGCACGGTGGCTAGGAAAAACTCCCTAGAAAGGCCAAAACCTAGGAAGAAACCTAGAGAGGAATCAGGCTATGAGGGGTGGCCAGTCCTCTTCTGGCTGTGCCGGGTGGAGATTATAACAGAACGTGGCCAAGATGTTCAAATGTTCATAAATGACCAGCACGGTCAAATAATAATCAGGAGTAAATGTCAGTTGGCTTTTCATAGCCGATCATTAAGAGTATCTCTACCGCTCCTGCTGTCTCTAGAGAGTTGAAAACAGCAGGTCTGGGACAGGTAGCACGTCCGGTGAACAGGTCAGGGTTCCATAGCCGCAGGCAGAACAGTACATCTTCTCTTTTATTTAAGACGAAGACGAAACGAAGAACACTTTACAAACTAAACAAAAACAACAAACCGACGAACGTGAAGCTATATAAAAAAATAGTGCTGACACTAAACACTACACATAGACAATCACCCACGAACTACCTAATGAATATGGCAGCCTAAATATGGTTCCCAATCAGAGACAACTAATTGAGAACCAATCTAGGCAACCATAGACATACCTAGACTAGACACTTTAACCAACTAGATCCGTGGGGCGACGCACAATTGGCATAGCGTCGTCCGGGTTAGGGAGGGTTTGGCCGGTAGGGAGGATTTGGCCGGTAGGGATATCCTTGTCTCAGTATGTAACAAAAAAAAATGTAATAAAATGTATGCACTCTACTGTAAGTCGCTCTGGATAAGAGCGTCTGCTAAATGACTAAAATGTAAATGTAAATGTAAACCACAGCACCCATAAACATACAAAAAACCCTAGACAATACGAAACACATACATCCCCCATGTCACACCCTGACCTAACTAAAATAATAAAGAAAACAAAGATAACTAAGGCCAGGGCGTGACACATCTCATCCTAAAATACCTCTCAATAGTGAAATGGAAAATGTTAATTGTATGTGTGCCTATAACTGAGCATGTGACTAACCTTGTGCAACTGTACTATTATAATGTCCTGTTCTCGGGAGTATAATCCTGTGTTACAAACCAGCTTGTGTAGATTAAAAGGGAACTGAGAGTCACGCCGAAGAACAGGATGTAACAATGTGCACTGAGAGTCACGCTGAAGAACAGGATGTAACGATTTGCACCGAGAGTCACGCCGAAAAACAGGATGTAACGATGTGCACTGAGAGTC
This sequence comes from Salvelinus alpinus, assembly GCF_045679555.1. Classification (NCBI taxonomy): domain Eukaryota; kingdom Metazoa; phylum Chordata; class Actinopteri; order Salmoniformes; family Salmonidae; genus Salvelinus; species Salvelinus alpinus. Next base: position 85,518,609 of record NC_092092.1, read on the forward strand.
ACGCTGAAGAACAGGATGTAACGATGTGCACTGAGAGTCACGCTGAACAACAGGATGTAACGATGTGCACTGAGAGTCACGCTGAAGAACAGGATGTAACGATGTGCCCTGAGAGTCACGCTGAAGAACAGGATGTAACGATGTGCACTGAGAGTCACGCCGAAGAACAGGATGTAACGATGTGCACTGAGAGTCACGCTGAAGAACAGGATGTAACGATGTGCACTGAGAGTCACGCTGAAGAACAGGATGTAACGATGTGCACTGAGAGTCACGCTGAAGAACAGGATGTAACAATGTGCACTGAGAGTCACGCTGAAGAACAGGATGTAACGATGTGCACTGAGAGTCGGGGAAGTAAGTTCAGGGAGTGAGTGTTTTAATAAATATGTAACATAAACAACACACCGACATGAAAACCGAGTCAATAACACCTGAGGAAAGAGCCAAGGGGAGTGACAGATATAGGGAAGATAATCAAGGAGGTGATGGAGACCAGGGGAGTGTCATGAGGCGCAGGTGTGTGAGACGATGGTGACAGGTGCGCGAGACGATGGTGACAGGTGTGCGCGATAATCAGCAGCCTGATGACCTAGAGGCCGGAGAGGGAGTATTTTTTTTTTTTTTCACCTTTATTTAACCAGGTAGGCCAGTTGAGAACAAGTTCTCATTTACAATTGTGACCTGGCCAAGATAAAGCAAAGCAGTGCGACAAACAACAACACAGAGTTACACATGGAATAAAACAAACATACAGTCAATAACACAATAGAAAAATCTGTATACAGTGTGTGCAAATAAGTAAGGAGGTAAGGCAATAAATAGGCTAATAGTGGTGAATTAATTACAATTTAGCAAATGAACACTGGAGTGCTAGATGTGCGGATGAGTGACACAGGAACTATAAAGATATCATTGTAAACAAGAATTTGTTTTTAACCGACTTGCCTAATAAAGGTTAAATAATTAAATAGAAATTAAAAACATGTGTGCTTATCACACTGTGCTTGGGAATTCAGACTGTCTACACTACTCTGTGTAACTCTGTTATTCTCTCTGAGCTCAGAAATAAAGAATCTTGGTTTGACTTGGACTCCAGCAGATCCTCAGTTTTATATATCAACCCCAGACGGGACTGACGTATCGTTGACCAGCGGCTCCTGCAGCTCCGAGGGTCAACTGACGGCAGAGGCTCACTGCGCTGTGAGTCTAGGGGAAATTCCATCCTCGTCAAATGAGGGAACGGAGAGACCCGCCTGCTCTCCCTCATAGTGCGATCTGAGTGGACCGGTTAAGATGTCATGTTAGACGACAATAGCAGGTTAGAGATAGACTCATTAACCAGCGGACCGGAATAACTGTTTCTCATGCAGTTGAAACTAAGTATCGTAGTAAAATGGTGTTACCTTTTTATGCAGGTAAGACAACAATTTGGACTAGCTCTCCAGTGGTTAAACGACAAATTAGGCAACATTTTAGCAGCCATGCAATTACATTGTTTAGGTTGTAGGAACTGATCACTTCTCTTTTTGTGTGTGTGTGTGTGTGTGTGTGTGTGTGTGTGTGTGTGTGTGTGTGTGTGTGTGTGTGTGTGTGTGTGTGTGTGTGTGTGTGTGTGTGTGTGTGATTGTGAGATAGGTAGTCACGATGGGTTCATCCTCCAGCCACCACAGGCCACACAGCGCCGTTGAAGGTGACGGTAAGCCAATGGGGTGCGAGTGTTGCCGGGGACGCTTTATAAATTGAAATTAGACAGAGAACTGTTCGAGAAATTAGGTAGAGGCAAGACAAATAATATACGCTGGGATAATTTTAAGAAATGGGAAGTTGAAGCAGAGACAAGGACAGAGATTGAGAGAAGGAGAAGAGAAGGGTGCAGAGGTCATGATGAAGACTGACGGAGAGATGAACTGTGTCAATACCATCCACTATGCTACCAGAGGTCACGTTGAAGACCTCAACACCTTCCACTATGCTACCAGAGGTCACGATGAAGACCTCAACACCATCCACTATGCTACCAGAGGTCACGATGAAGAACTCAACACCATCCACTATGCTACCAGAGGTCACGATGAAGACCTCAACACCATCCACTATGCTACCAGAGGTCACGATGAAGACCTCAACACCTTCCACTATGCTACCAGAGGTCACGATGAAGACCTCAACACCTTCCACTATGCTACCAGAGGTCACGATGAAGACCTCAACACCATCCAATACGCTACCAGAGGTCACGATGAAGACCTCAACACCATCCACTATGCTACCAGAGGTCACGATGAAGACCTCAACACCATCCACTATGCTACCAGAGGTCACGATGAAGACCTCAACACCATCCACTATGCTACCAGAGGTCATGATGAAGACCTCAACACCATCCACTATGCTACCAGAGGTCATGATGAAGACCTCAACACCATCCACTATGCTACCAGAGGTCACGATGAAGACCTCAACACCATCCACTACGCTACCAGAGGTCACGATGAAGACCTCAACACCATCCACCACCCTACCAGAGGTCACGATGAGGACCTCAACACCATCCACTATGCTACCAGAGGTCACGATGAAGACCTCAACACCATCCACTATGCTACCAGAGGTCACGATGAAGACCTCAACACCATCCACTATGCTACCAGAGGTCATGATGAAGACCTCAACACCATCCACTATGCTACCAGAGGTCATGATGAAGACCTCAACACCATCCACTACGCTACCAGAGGTCACGATGAAGACCTCAACACCATCCACTATGCTACCAGAGGTCATGATGAAGACCTCAACACCATCCACTACGCTACCAGAGGTCACGATGAAGACCTCAACACTATCCACCACCCTACCAGAGGTCACGATGAGGACCTCAACACCATCCACTATGCTACCAGAGGTCACGATGAAGACCTCAACACCATCCACTATGCTACCAGAGGTCACGATGAAGAACTCAACACCATCCACTATGCTACCAGAGGTCACGATGAAGACCTCAACACCATCCACTATGCTACCAGAGGTCACGATGAAGACCTCAACACCATCCACTATGCTACCAGAGGTCACGATGAAGACCTCAACACCATCCACTACGCTACCAGAGGTCACGATGAAGACCTCAACACCATCCACTATGCTACCAGAGGTCATGATGAAGACCTCAACACCATCCACTATGCTACCAGAGGTCATGATGAAGACCTCAACACCATCCACTATGCTACCAGAGGTCATGATGAAGACCTCAACACCATCCACTACGCTACCAGAGGTCATGATGAAGACCTCAACACCATCCACTATGCTACCAGAGGTCATGATGAAGACCTCAACACCATCCACTATGCTACCAGAGGTCATGATGAAGACCTCAACACCATCCACTATGCTACCAGAGGTCATGATGAAGACCTCAACACCATCCACTATGCTACCAGAGGTCATGATGAAGACCTCAACACCATCCACTATGCTACCAGAGGTCACGATGAAGACCTCAACACCATCCACTACGCTACCAGAGGTCACGATGAAGACCTCAACACCATCCACTATGCTACCAGAGGTCACGATGAAGACCTCAACACCATCCACTACGCTACCAGAGGTCACGATGAAGACCTCAACACCATCCACTACGCTACCAGAGGTCACGATGAAGACCTCAACACCATCCACTACGCTACCAGAGGTCACGATGAAGACCTCAACACCATCCACTATGCTACCAGAGGTCACGATGAAGACCTCAACATCATCCACCACCCTACGCTCCCCCACCTCAACACCATCCATCATCCTACGCTCCCCACCCCTCCACTGTTTCCCCTGAAGTCAATACCAAATCCAGTGGCGGGTCATGACGAGACCGCCACTGCAACCATCCTAGCCCATTGAAATTGGGAAATGGTGGAGATGATGGACATCCTGAAGGATCATACCCCCCCCCCCCCCCTCTCATAGCAGGGCACAATGATGGACCCCATTGTTCTCATCCCCTGACTATAGTCTGGCCACATGCTGTACACAAGTTACAGGAAGTGAAGAAACAACAGAAGAAACTGTCAAGTGCCCAGATGATGTTTTATGAGGAAGGGAAAAGAGGGAACTCAGGAGACAGAGGAAGAGGAGGAGGAGGAGTTAGAGGGGAACCATGGAAGTGTTTTAACTGTCTGGACACATTTAAAGAAATTAAACATAAAAGAAATAAATAAATAAATAAACATTTGTGAGAAATTGCTCTCAGAACAGGGGTGCTGTCGGTGGCTCTCAGAACAGGGGTGCTGTCGGTGGCTCTCAGAACAGGGGAGCTGTCGGTGGCTCTCAGAACAGGGGAGCTGTCGGTGGCTCTCAGAACAGGGGTTCTGTCGGTGGCTCTCAGAACAGGGGTGCTGTCGGTGGCTCTCAGAACAGGGGTGCTGTCGGTGGCTCTCAGAACAGGGGTGCTGTCGGTGGCTCTCAGAACAGGGGTGCTGTCGGTGGCTCTCAGAACAGGGGTGCTGTCGGTGGCTCTCAGAACAGGGGTGCTGTCGGTGGCTCTCAGAACAGGGGTGCTGTCGGTGGCTCTCAGAACAGGGGTGCTGTCGGTGGCTCTCAGAACAGGGGTGCTGTCGGTGGCTCTCAGAACAGGGGTGCTGTCGGTGGCTCTCAGAACAGGGGTGCTGTCGGTGGCTCTCAGAACAGGGGTGCTGTCGGTGGCTCTCAGAACAGGGGTGCTGTCGGTGGCTCTCAGAACAGGGGTGCTGTCGGTGGCTCTCAGAACAGGGGTGCTGTCGGTGGCTCTCAGAACAGGGGTGCTGTCGGTGGCTCTCAGAACAGAGGTGCTGTCGGTGGCTCTCAGAACAGGGGTGCTGTCGGTGGCTCTCAGAACAGGGGTGCTGTCGGTGGCTCTCAGAACAGGGGTGCTGTCGGTGGCTCTCAGAACAGGGGTGCTGTCGGTGGCTCTCAGAACAGGGGTGCTGTCGGTGGCTCTCAGAACAGGGGTGCTGTCGGTGGCTCTCAGAACAGGGGTGCTGTCGGTGGCTCTCAGAACAGGGGTGCTGTCGGTGGCTCTCAGAACAGGGGTGCTGTCGGTGGCTCTCAGAACAGGGGTGCTGTCGGTGGCTCTCAGAACAGGGGTGCTGTCGGTGGCTCTCAGAACAGGGGTGCTGTCGGTGGCTCTCAGAACAGGGGTGCTGTCGGTGGCTCTCAGAACAGGGGTGCTGTCGGTGGCTCTCAGAACAGGGGTGCTGTCGGTGGCTATGATGAAGCTGAGGACAGTGATACCTACTATCCACCACCACCACCACACGTGACAGAGTTTAACCCGCAGGGTAGAGGGGGAAACTGGAGATAGGCTGTGGAGGAGGAAGAAGGAAAAGACAGCCAACAATGCCACTTTGGTGAGTACCCAGTTTTATCTTCTAACAGAGCACATTCCCCTAATATGGATGTGTGTGTGGGCCGTGTGAATATGTATTTCCATCTCTATTTGATCTACATGTAACAAGTTGAAGGTTCCGTTATCAATAGATGTATTGAAGACCGTTGGGGCATCTGGCATTCCAACGTTAGAGAACACTCCTAACTGCCCTGTAAAAATGAATGGGAAGAGATCTATTGTTTAAATTAGGGAATGAACATTTGTTGCAGTGAGGAGGGCCTGGTGGTAACCACTTCAAGCATCGGTATCTATACCCGTGCTGGAAGTACCAGGCCCTGATTGGTATTCATGGTTTTCTCTGACCACTTTGACCCACTGAAAGCATTTGCTCGACCCAGACCAAACTAAACCAAACCATCTACACTGCACTGCCCAAATTTAGTCATGGTCGAAAAGAGACTATTTGTTTGAATCACTGTGGCATTGTGAGACAGAATAAGAAGAGTTGGCAATAGGTTATGTGTATGAAGGAATTTTGGATGTGGAAACTAATGTGAACTTAACCATTGAACAGCAACAGTTTTTCTCTGTGCAACCAATCACTTCCTCGTATCTCTATCTCCAAGATAGAGGATACCATAATGGGAAGAATGTGGTACATGGGTGAGGGGCACGAGGTCTGCAACAGACTAGGAAGCTCAGCCAGACGGGAGAGAATTCTCCTCTGTGGTTGGGGCTCACAGAACGTGTGTTAACAGCGCCCACGCTGTGCGCAGAGGGGATGATGAAGTTCCTGTTTCCCCCTTGCACCTAACCAGCCCGCCCTTGACAGCGCACTGTTATCTCAGGTTCCCGGACTGTTTAAGGGCATAAGGATAAATATGAGATAGGGAAAAGGAGAGGAGCAACGCCACCCTAAAGGCCATGTCGACCCCACACAGAACAGAACCCCTTGCGTAAGGAGACAGAGAAAGACATTGTCAAAATCCTGACCTCTCTGCTGAGGTCTGGAGCTGTTGTCACCTGTACGTCATCACCTTGCAACACGACACGTTTACCTGTTATAAAAGCATCTGGTGAATGGAGAATGGTACAAGATCTCAGAGTGGTTAATGATAGTCACTATCTGTCACGCCCTGACCATAGAGAGCTTTTTATTCTCTATGTTGGTTAGGTCGGGGTGTGATAAAGGGTGGATTATCTAGGTGAATTATATTTCTATGTTGGCCAGGTATGGTTCCCAATCAGAGGCAGCTGTTTATCGTTGTCTCTGATTGGGGATCATATTTAGGCAGCCATTTCCCCATTGTGTTTTGTGGGATCTTGTCTATGTATAGTTGCCTGTGATCACTACTCTGAGCTTCACGTTTCGTTTGTTCGCTTTATTGTTTTTGTTCTTTGAGTTTTCTCTTCCTAATAAAAGGGATGGAAACATACCACGCTGCATCTTGGTCCAATCATTATGACGAACGTGACATCCTTTCTTCTGCCAGATTCAAAATTGGTTTTACAGTTGTTAATGCGTTTTTTTTTTTATAGCATTCCTGTGCATCAGGATTCTCAGTTACTGGTTGGCGTTTTCTTTTCAAAGACAGCGCTATCAGTGGGCGGTTCTGCCCCAAGGTTACGTTGAGAAACCCGCAACTTTTGCGGATGAATTGAGCGTCAACTTGCTGTCATTTGTGTGTCCCCCCCTAAAGGATGTACTCTTGTTCAGTACATTGACAATCTCCTTCTTTGCTCCCCTGACAGAGAATCATGTGAAATTAATACTGCTGCACTGCTACATTTTCTAGCTGACAATGGCCGCAAGGCCTCGAAAACTCTGTTACAATGTGTCCAACAGACAGTGAAACATTTCGGTAATGAGATTAACACCAAGGGGGGCAAGAGTTTGGCTACAGACAGGGTTAAAGCTATTTTACAAGTTCCTGAAACCATGCACCAAGGAAAAGACATTGTCACTGTTGGGAATGGCTGGTTATTGTAGAGTGTTGGTTAATTGATTACGCTGAAATTGTCCAACCTCTGATCTCATTCATTTGAAACCCATGGCCATCAGGGATTCGATTGAGTGGACTAAAGATGATGAAGAAGCTCTATTTCGGCTTAAACAGGCACTCTTGTTGCTGCCGTGTTACCTGATCACTCGAAACCTTTTCCATTTGTTCGTTAACAGAAAAATAATGGGTTTGTGTCATCACTACTGACAAAAACTGTGGGGTGGCAAGTTGAGACCTGTTGGTTTCTACTCTAAAACGTTTCGATACCGTTGAGCGTGCACTGCTCCCTTGCCTGCGCTCTGTGGCGGCAGTGACGGACGGGCGGTGTTGGCCCGTGTTGACATTGTAGCGATGCGGCCCTTAACCCTTTCACGTGCCTCATTCTGCCTTCAACCCTTATCTCACAGGCAAGGACAGCACATCTCACCACCTCCTGCATGGCTGCTACATTGGCAGAATGGTTTACTTAAAATGTCACATGTTACCGTGAAACAATGTACTGTTTTGAACCATGCAACCTTACTCCCCAACACAGAAAAGTTTACAGCCCCACGGTATTGAGGAGGCAGCCAGACTGCTCTTCCATTTCTCTGCACAGGCAGTTGAGCTGTTTGCTCACACACGTGCCTGTGTGTTGGGATTGTCCCTCACAATGTATACGGACTCTCAGTACGCTTTTGGTGTTTGTCACATTTTATGTAACCCTGTGGCAACATTGTGGTTTCCTCACCTCCAACTGGTAAACCAATAGCACACCATAACATGGTTAAAGAACTGCTTGATGCAGTACTCCTGCACACCAAACAGGCGCAATTTGTAAAATGTGCAGCTCATACTAAACCCATTGATCCTGTTTCCCTAGGAAATGCTGTTGACTCCCCTTCCTCCCCTCTCCTTGTGATGTCATCTCCTTGTGATGTCATCTCCTTGTGATGTCATGCATTGACCCTGTCACCTCTGTTTCCTTTAAATGACGTCTCTCTGCTACGACAGGGGGCTGACGCATTGGAAAAGAAAACGTCGGCGTGACCCCCTCTGATGGCGTCTGGAACGGCCCGCCGGTCCACCCTGTACTCCCTCCAGTGGAATTTCCCTACTTTGCAAAATTGTCACATGGTTTGGACCATGTGTCAAAAAGGGGGGAGGGGGGGGGGGGGTGTATATATGTTAATAGGCATGTTTAGCAGACATTTTTTGTAAACAATGTTCTATTTGTGCAGCCCATGATGTTGGAAGAGTTGCACTCCTATATCAGTTCACCCCACACCTCTGATGTTTTTCAGTCACTTGATGAGGGATTTTAATGAACTCTCTCCCTGTCAGGGGTACAAGTATTGTCTGGTAAGAGTGGACTTGTTTTTTCTAAACAGATAGAATGTTTTCCCAATGCAGGCATGCATCATCATCTACAGTAGCTCAGGCACTAATGAGAGAAATTGTTCGCAGGTGGGGGAGTCTGACAAAACTCTCAAGCGACAATGGCTCACATTTAGTAAATAATGTAATTAAGAGTTTAATCCGAGTGTCTATGTATTGACCTGCGCACTCACTGGTCATATCATCCGGCCAGTAGGGATGCGGTAGAACGCACCAATCAGACCGTGAAAAATAAGACGATGCAAAGTTAATGGCTGAGCAAAGGCTTAGGATGTTGTAGGAGACTTCTCTCCCATGGGTTAACGTCGTCCCACTGGTTTTGATGTATATGAGAGGTAGAGCTCATTGTTCTAATGGTTTGTCGCCCAATTCAATATTTACAAGAATGCTGATGAAGATGGACAACGCGCCGGTGAAACTTGATGTTTGATTCATCAATTGTTCCCCACACTATTTATAAGACCAATGTCTATCCCCCCACTATTTATAAGACCAATGTCTATCCCCCCACTGTTTATAAGACCAATGTCTATCCCCCCACTGTTTATAAGACCAATGTCTATCCCCCCCACTGTTTATAAGACCAATGTCTATCCCCCCACTGTTTATAAGACCAATGTCTATCCCCCCCACTGTTTATAAGACCAATGTCTATCCCCCCCACTGTTTATAAGACCAATGTCTATCCCCCCCACTGTTTATAAGACCAATGTCTATCCCCCCCACTGTTTATAAGACCAATGTCTATCCCCATACTGTTTATAAGACCAATGTCTATCCCCCCACTGTTTATAAGACCAATGTCTATCCCCCCCACTGTTTATAAGACCAATGTCTATCCCCCCATACTGTTTATAAGACCAATGTCTATCCCCCCATACTGTTTATAAGACCAATGTCTATCCCCCATACTGTTTATAAGACCAATGTCTATCCCCCCACTGTTTATAAGACCAATGTCTATCCCCCCATACTGTTTATAAGACCAATGTCTATCCCCCCATACTGTTTATAAGACCAGTGTCTATCCCCCCTACTGTTTATAAGACCAATGTCTATCCCCACACTGTTTATAAGACCAATGTCTATCCCCCCATACTGTTTATAAGACCAGTGTCTATCCCCCCACTGTTTATAAGACCAATGTCTATCCCCACACTGTTTATAAGACCAATGTCTATCCCCCCATACTGTTTATAAGACCAATGTCTATCCCCCCATACTGTTTATAAGACCAATGTCTATCCCCCCATACTGTTTATAAGACCAATGTCTATCCCCCCACACTGTTTATAAGACCAATGTCTATCCCCCCACACTGTTTATAAGACCAATGTCTATCCCCCCATACTGTTTATAAGACCAATGTCTATCCCCCCACTGTTTATAAGACCAATGTCTATCCCCCCACTGTTTATAAGACCAATGTCTATCCCCCCACTGTTTATAAGACCAATGTCTATCCCCCCCCCACTGTTTATAAGACCAATGTCTATCCCCCCATACTGTTTATAAGACCAATGTCTATCCCCCCCACACTGTTTATAAGACCAATGTCTATCCCCCCACTGTTTATAAGACCAATGTCTATCCCCATACTGTTTATAAGACCAATGTCTATCCCCCCCACACTGTTTATAAGACCAATGTCTATCCCCCCCACACTGTTTATAAGACCAATGTCTATCCCCCCCACACTGTTTATAAGACCAATGTCTATCCCCCCACTGTTTATAAGACCAATGTCTATCCCCCCACTGTTTATAAGACCAATGTCTATCCCCCCACTGTTTATAAGACCAATGTCTATCCCCCCCACTGTTTATAAGACCAATGTCTATCCCCCCCACACTGTTTATAAGACCAATGTCTATCCCCCCCACTGTTTATAAGACCAATGTCTATCCCCCCCACTGTTTATAAGACCAATGTCTATCCCCCCCACTGTTTATAAGACCAATGTCTATCCCCCCCACTGTTTATAAGACCAATGTCTATCCCCCACACTGTTTATAAGACCAATGTCTATCCCCCCACTGTTTATAAGACCAATGTCTATCCCCCCACTGTTTATAAGACCAATGTCTATCCCCCCATACTGTTTATAAGACCAATGTCTATCCCCCCCACACTGTTTATAAGACCAATGTCTATCCCCCCACTGTTTATAAGACCAATGTCTATCCCCCCCAGACTGTTTATAAGACCAATGTCTATCCCCCCACTGTTTATAAGACCAATGTCTATCCCCCCACTGTTTATAAGACCAATGTCTATCCCCCCCACACTGTTTATAAGACCAATGTCTATCCCCCCACTGTTTATAAGACCAATGTCTATCCCCCCCACACTGTTTATAAGACCAATGTCTATTCCCCCCACTGTTTATAAGACCAATGTCTATCCCCCCCACTGTTTATAAGACCAATGTCTATCCCCCCCACTGTTTATAAGACCAATGTCTATCCCCCCACTGTTTATAAGACCAATGTCTATCCCCCCACTGTTTATAAGACCAATGTCTATCCCCCCACTGTTTATAAGACCAATGTCTATCCCCCCACTGTTTATAAGACCAATGTCTATCCCCCCATACTGTTTATAAGACCAATGTCTATCCCCCCACTGTTTATAAGACCAATGTCTATCCCCCCACTGTTTATAAGACCAATGTCTATCCCCCCCACACTGTTTATAAGACCAATGTCTATCCCCCCCACTGTTTATAAGACCAATGTCTATCCCCCCATACTGTTTATAAGACCAATGTCTATCCCCCACACTGTTTATAAGACCAATGTCTATCCCCCCACTGTTTATAAGACCAATGTCTATCCCCCCACTGTTTATAAGACCAATGTCTATCCCCCCATACTGTTTATAAGACCAATGTCTATCCCCCCCACACTGTTTATAAGACCAATGTCTATCCCCCCACTGTTTATAAGACCAATGTCTATCCCCCCACTGTTTATAAGACCAATGTCTATCCCCCCACTGTTTATAAGACCAATGTCTATCCCCCCCACACTGTTTATAAGACCAATGTCTATCCCCCCCACACTGTTTATAAGACCAATGTCTATCCCCCCCACACTGTTTATAAGACCAATGTCTATCCCCCCACTGTTTATAAGACCAATGTCTATCCCCCCACTGTTTATAAGACCAATGTCTATCCCCCCACTGTTTATAAGACCAATGTCTATCCCCCCCACTGTTTATAAGACCAATGTCTATCCCCCCCACACTGTTTATAAGACCAATGTCTATCCCCCCCACTGTTTATAAGACCAATGTCTATCCCCCCCACTGTTTATAAGACCAATGTCTATCCCCCCCACTGTTTATAAGACCAATGTCTATCCCCCCCACTGTTTATAAGACCAATGTCTACCCCCCACACTGTTTATAAGACCAATGTCTATCCCCCCACTGTTTATAAGACCAATGTCTATCCCCCCACTGTTTATAAGACCAATGTCTATCCCCCCATACTGTTTATAAGACCAATGTCTATCCCCCCCACACTGTTTATAAGACCAATGTCTATCCCCCCACTGTTTATAAGACCAATGTCTATCCCCCCCAGACTGTTTATAAGACCAATGTCTATCCCCCCACTGTTTATAAGACCAATGTCTATCCCCCCACTGTTTATAAGACCAATGTCTATCCCCCCCACACTGTTTATAAGACCAATGTCTATCCCCCCACTGTTTATAAGACCAATGTCTATCCCCCCCACACTGTTTATAAGACCAATGTCTATCCCCCCCACTGTTTATAAGACCAATGTCTATCCCCCCACTGTTTATAAGACCAATGTCTATCCCCCCCACTGTTTATAAGACCAATGTCTATCCCCCCACTGTTTATAAGACCAATGTCTATCCCCCCACTGTTTATAAGACCAATGTCTATCCCCCCACTGTTTATAAGACCAATGTCTATCCCCCCCACACTGTTTATAAGACCAATGTCTATCCCCCCACTGTTTATAAGACCAATGTCTATCCCCCCACTGTTTATAAGACCAATGTCTATCCCCCCATACTGTTTATAAGACCAATGTCTATCCCCCCACTGTTTATAAGACCAATGTCTATCCCCCCACTGTTTATAAGACCAATGTCTATCCCCCCCACACTGTTTATAAGACCAATGTCTATCCCCCCCACTGTTTATAAGACCAATGTCTATCCCCCCATACTGTTTATAAGACCAATGTCTATCCCCCACACTGTTTATAAGACCAATGTCTATCCCCCCACTGTTTATAAGACCAATGTCTATCCCCCCACTGTTTATAAGACCAATGTCTATCCCCCCATACTGTTTATAAGACCAATGTCTATCCCCCCCACACTGTTTATAAGACCAATGTCTATCCCCCCACTGTTTATAAGACCAATGTCTATCCCCCCACTGTTTATAAGACCAATGTCTATCCCCCCACTGTTTATAAGACCAATGTCTATCCCCCCACTGTTTATAAGACCAATGTCTATCCCCCCATACTGTTTATAAGACCAATGTCTACCCCCCCCACTGTTTATAAGACCAATGTCTATCCCCCCACTGTTTATAAGACCAATGTCTATCCCCCCATACTGTTTATAAGACCAATGTCTATCCCCCCACTGTTTATAAGACCAATGTCTATCCCCCCCACTGTTTATAAGACCAATGTCTATCCCCCCCACTGTTTATAAGACCAATGTCTATCCCCCCATACTGTTTATAAGACCAATGTCTACCCCCCCCCCCACTGTTTATAAGACCAATGTCTATCCCCCCCACTGTTTATAAGACCAATGTCTATCCCCCCATACTGTTTATAAGACCAATGTCTATCCCCCCCCCACTGTTTATAAGACCAATGTCTATCCCCCACACTGTTTATAAGACCAATGTCTATCCCCCCCCCACTGTTTATAAGACCAATGTCTATCCCCCCACACTGTTTATAAGACCAATGTCTACCCCCCATACTGTTTATAAGACCAATGTCTATCCCCCCACACTGTTTATAAGACCAATGTCTATCCCCCCATACTGTTTATAAGACCAATGTCTATCCCCCCACACTGTTTATAAGACCAATGTCTATCCCCCCCACTGTTTATAAGACCAATGTCTATCCCCCCATACTGTTTATAAGACCAATGTCTATCCCCCCACTGTTTATAAGACCAATGTCTATCCCCCCACACTGTTTATAAGACCAATGTCTATCCCCCCCACTGTTTATAAGACCAATGTCTATCCCCCCACTGTTTATAAGACCAATGTCTATCCCCCCATACTGTTTATAAGACCAATGTCTACCCCCCCCCACTGTTTATAAGACCAATGTCTATCCCCCCCACTGTTTATAAGACCAATGTCTATCCCCCCCACTGTTTATAAGACCAATGTCTATCCCCCCATACTGTTTATAAGACCAATGTCTATCCCCCCCCATACTGTTTATAAGACCAATGTCTATCCCCCCCACTGTTTATAAGACCAATGTCTATCCCCCCCACTGTTTATAAGACCAATGTCTATCCCCCCCCACTGTTTATAAGACCAATGTCTATCCCCCCATACTGTTTATAAGACCAATGTCTATCCCCCCATACTGTTTATAAGACCAATGTCTATCCCCCCCCACTGTTTATAAGACCAATGTCTATCCCCCCATACTGTTTATAAGACCAATGTCTATCCCCCCCACTGTTTATAAGACCAATGTCTATCCCCCCCACTGTTTATAAGACCAATGTCTATCCCCCCATACTGTTTATAAGACCAATGTCTATCCCCCCATACTGTTTATAAGACCAATGTCTATCCCCCCATACTGTTTATAAGACCAGTGTCTATCCCCCCACTGTTTATAAGACCAATGTCTATCCCCACACTGTTTATAAGACCAATGTCTATCCCCCCATACTGTTTATAAGACCAGTGTCTATCCCCCCACTGTTTATAAGACCAATGTCTATCCCCACACTGTTTATAAGACCAATGTCTATCCCCCCATACTGTTTATAAGACCAATGTCTATCCCCCCATACTGTTTATAAGACCAATGTCTATCCCCCCATACTGTTTATAAGACCAATGTCTATCCCCCCACACTGTTTATAAGACCAATGTCTATCCCCCCACACTGTTTATAAGACCAATGTCTATCCCCCCATACTGTTTATAAGACCAATGTCTATCCCCCCACTGTTTATAAGACCAATGTCTATCCCCCCACTGTTTATAAGACCAATGTCTATCCCCCCACTGTTTATAAGACCAATGTCTATCCCCCCCCCACTGTTTATAAGACCAATGTCTATCCCCCCATACTGTTTATAAGACCAATGTCTATCCCCCCCACACTGTTTATAAGACCAATGTCTATCCCCCCACTGTTTATAAGACCAATGTCTATCCCCATACTGTTTATAAGACCAATGTCTATCCCCCCCACACTGTTTATAAGACCAATGTCTATCCCCCCCACACTGTTTATAAGACCAATGTCTATCCCCCCCACACTGTTTATAAGACCAATGTCTATCCCCCCACTGTTTATAAGACCAATGTCTATCCCCCCCACTGTTTATAAGACCAATGTCTATCCCCCCCACTGTTTATAAGACCAATGTCTATCCCCCCACTGTTTATAAGACCAATGTCTATCCCCCCACTGTTTATAAGACCAATGTCTATCCCCCCACTGTTTATAAGACCAATGTCTATCCCCCCACTGTTTATAAGACCAATGTCTATCCCCCCATACTGTTTATAAGACCAATGTCTATCCCCCCACTGTTTATAAGACCAATGTCTATCCCCCCACTGTTTATAAGACCAATGTCTATCCCCCCCACACTGTTTATAAGACCAATGTCTATCCCCCCCACTGTTTATAAGACCAATGTCTATCCCCCCATACTGTTTATAAGACCAATGTCTATCCCCCACACTGTTTATAAGACCAATGTCTATCCCCCCACTGTTTATAAGACCAATGTCTATCCCCCCACTGTTTATAAGACCAATGTCTATCCCCCCATACTGTTTATAAGACCAATGTCTATCCCCCCCACACTGTTTATAAGACCAATGTCTATCCCCCCACTGTTTATAAGACCAATGTCTATCCCCCCACTGTTTATAAGACCAATGTCTATCCCCCCCACACTGTTTATAAGACCAATGTCTATCCCCCCCACACTGTTTATAAGACCAATGTCTATCCCCCCCACACTGTTTATAAGACCAATGTCTATCCCCCCCACACTGTTTATAAGACCAATGTCTATCCCCCCACTGTTTATAAGACCAATGTCTATCCCCCCACTGTTTATAAGACCAATGTCTATCCCCCCACTGTTTATAAGACCAATGTCTATCCCCCCCACTGTTTATAAGACCAATGTCTATCCCCCCCACACTGTTTATAAGACCAATGTCTATCCCCCCCACTGTTTATAAGACCAATGTCTATCCCCCCCACTGTTTATAAGACCAATGTCTATCCCCCCCACTGTTTATAAGACCAATGTCTATCCCCCCCACTGTTTATAAGACCAATGTCTATCCCCCACACTGTTTATAAGACCAATGTCTATCCCCCCACTGTTTATAAGACCAATGTCTATCCCCCCCACACTGTTTATAAGACCAATGTCTATCCCCCCACTGTTTATAAGACCAATGTCTATCCCCCCCAGACTGTTTATAAGACCAATGTCTATCCCCCCACTGTTTATAAGACCAATGTCTATCCCCCCACTGTTTATAAGACCAATGTCTATCCCCCCCACACTGTTTATAAGACCAATGTCTATCCCCCCACTGTTTATAAGACCAATGTCTATCCCCCCCACACTGTTTATAAGACCAATGTCTATCCCCCCCACTGTTTATAAGACCAATGTCTATCCCCCCCACTGTTTATAAGACCAATGTCTATCCCCCCCACTGTTTATAAGACCAATGTCTATCCCCCCACTGTTTATAAGACCAATGTCTATCCCCCCACTGTTTATAAGACCAATGTCTATCCCCCCACTGTTTATAAGACCAATGTCTATCCCCCCCACACTGTTTATAAGACCAATGTCTATCCCCCCACTGTTTATAAGACCAATGTCTATCCCCCCACTGTTTATAAGACCAATGTCTATCCCCCCATACTGTTTATAAGACCAATGTCTATCCCCCCACTGTTTATAAGACCAATGTCTATCCCCCCACTGTTTATAAGACCAATGTCTATCCCCCCCACACTGTTTATAAGACCAATGTCTATCCCCCCCACTGTTTATAAGACCAATGTCTATCCCCCCATACTGTTTATAAGACCAATGTCTATCCCCCACACTGTTTATAAGACCAATGTCTATCCCCCCACTGTTTATAAGACCAATGTCTATCCCCCCATACTGTTTATAAGACCAATGTCTATCCCCCCCACACTGTTTATAAGACCAATGTCTATCCCCCCACTGTTTATAAGACCAATGTCTATCCCCCCACTGTTTATAAGACCAATGTCTATCCCCCCACTGTTTATAAGACCAATGTCTATCCCCCCACTGTTTATAAGACCAATGTCTATCCCCCCATACTGTTTATAAGACCAATGTCTACCCCCCCCACTGTTTATAAGACCAATGTCTATCCCCCCACTGTTTATAAGACCAATGTCTATCCCCCCATACTGTTTATAAGACCAATGTCTATCCCCCCATACTGTTTATAAGACCAATGTCTATCCCCCCCACTGTTTATAAGACCAATGTCTATCCCCCCCACTGTTTATAAGACCAATGTCTATCCCCCCATACTGTTTATAAGACCAATGTCTACCCCCCCCCCACTGTTTATAAGACCAATGTCTATCCCCCCCACTGTTTATAAGACCAATGTCTATCCCCCCATACTGTTTATAAGACCAATGTCTATCCCCCCCCCACTGTTTATAAGACCAATGTCTATCCCCCACACTGTTTATAAGACCAATGTCTATCCCCCCCCCACTGTTTATAAGACCAATGTCTATCCCCCCACACTGTTTATAAGACCAATGTCTACCCCCCATACTGTTTATAAGACCAATGTCTATCCCCCCACACTGTTTATAAGACCAATGTCTATCCCCCCATACTGTTTATAAGACCAATGTCTATCCCCCCACACTGTTTATAAGACCAATGTCTATCCCCCCCACTGTTTATAAGACCAATGTCTATCCCCCCATACTGTTTATAAGACCAATGTCTATCCCCCCACTGTTTATAAGACCAATGTCTATCCCCCCACACTGTTTATAAGACCAATGTCTATCCCCCCCACTGTTTATAAGACCAATGTCTATCCCCCCCACTGTTTATAAGACCAATGTCTATCCCCCCATACTGTTTATAAGACCAATGTCTATCCCCCCCCACTGTTTATAAGACCAATGTCTATCCCCCCCACTGTTTATAAGACCAATGTCTATCCCCCCCACTGTTTATAAGACCAATGTCTATCCCCCCATACTGTTTATAAGACCAATGTCTATCCCCCCCCATACTGTTTATAAGACCAATGTCTATCCCCCCCACTGTTTATAAGACCAATGTCTATCCCCCCCACTGTTTATAAGACCAATGTCTATTCCCCCCCACTGTTTATAAGACCAATGTCTATCCCCCCATACTGTTTATAAGACCAATGTCTATCCCCCCATACTGTTTATAAGACCAATGTCTATCCCCCCCCACTGTTTATAAGACCAATGTCTATCCCCCCATACTGTTTATAAGACCAATGTCTATCCCCCCCACTGTTTATAAGACCAATGTCTATCCCCCCCACTGTTTATAAGACCAATGTCTATCCCCCCATACTGTTTATAAGACCAATGTCTATCCCCCCATACTGTTTATAAGACCAATGTCTATCCCCCCCACTGTTTATAAGACCAATGTCTATCCCCCCCACTGTTTATAAGACCAATGTCTATCCCCCCCACTGTTTATAAGACCAATGTCTATCCCCCCACACTGTTTATAAGACCAATGTCTATCCCCCCATACTGTTTATAAGACCAATGTCTATCCCCCCATACTGTTTATAAGACCAATGTCTATCCCCCCATACTGTTTATAAGACCAATATCTATCCCCCCATACTGTTTATAGGACCAATGTCTATCCCCCCACACTGTTTATAAGACCAATGTCTATCCCCCCATACTGTTTATAAGACCAATGTCTATCCCCCCATACTGTTTATAAGACCAATGTCTATCCCCCCCCACTGTTTATAAGACCAATGTCTTTCCCCCCCACTGTTTATAAGACCAATGTCTATCCCCCCACACTGTTTATAAGACCAATGTCTATCCCCCCATACTGTTTATAAGACCAATGTCTATCCCCCCACTGTTTATAAGACCAATGTCTATCCCCCCCCACTGTTTATAAGACCAATGTCTATCCCCCCATACTGTTTATAAGACCAATGTCTATCCCCCCCCACTGTTTATAAGACCAATGTCTATCCCCCCCACTGTTTATAAGACCAATGTCTATCCCCCCACACTGTTTATAAGACCAATGTCTATCCCCCCATACTGTTTATAAGACCAATGTCTATCCCCCCACTGTTTATAAGACCAATGTCTATCCCCCCCCACTGTTTATAAGACCAATGTCTATCCCCCCCCACTGTTTATAAGACCAATGTCTATCCCCCCACACTGTTTATAAGACCAATGTCTATCCCCCCATACTGTTTATAAGACCAATGTCTATCCCCCCACTGTTTATAAGACCAATGTCTATCCCCCCCCACTGTTTATAAGACCAATGTCTATCCCCCCCACTGTTTATAAGACCAATGTCTATCCCCCCACACTGTTTATAAGACCAATGTCTATCCTCCCCACTGTTTATAAGACCATACTGCTTACCCCTATTTACCTGGGGGACCATACTGCTTACCCCTATTTACCTGGGGGATCATACTGCTTACTCCTATTTACCTGGGGGATCATTGAAACTGACACCATTACAATCTCCTGTTCTTGGGAGTATAATCCTGTGTTGCAATACTGTGCAGCCGTCTTTCATCGACCTGGCCAAGGCTTTCGACTCTGTCAATCACCGCATTCTTATCGGCAGACTCAACAGCCTTGGTTTCTCAAATGACTGCCTCGCCTGGTTCACCAACTACTACTCAGATAGAGTTCAGTGTGTCAAATCGGAGTTTCTGTTGTCCGGACCTCTGGCAGTCTCTATGGGGGTGCCACAGGGTTCAATTCTCGGGCCGACTCTTTTCTCTGTATACATCAATGATGTCGCTCTTGCTGCTGGTGAGTCTCTGATCCACCTCTACACAAACGACACCATTCTGTATACTTCTGGCTTTTCTTTGGACACGGTTTTAAAACTTCTTCAGGCTAGGGTCCTTTTTTCTCAATTTCCTCCTGACTGACGTGCCCAAAGTAAACTGCCTGTTGCTCAGGCCCTGAAGCCAGGATATGCATATGATTGGTACCATTGGAAAGAAGACACTTTGAAGTTTGTAGAAATGTTTAAATAATGTAGGAGAATATAACACAATAGATATGGTAGGAGAAAATCCAAAGAAAAAACAACCGGATATTATATATTTTTGAGAGCGAGACCATCCTCTTACAATGGAACGTATAGGGAAAAAATGTAATCTATCTCCCAGTATGGAATTCCTATGGCTTCCACTGGGTGTCAGTAGTCGTTGTTCAAGGTTTCAGGCTTGTGTGTTACAAAACGAGTAAGAATAATGAGTTTACTACAGGTACACAGACTTGGAAATTAGTGTATGCGCGCGTGACGAAGAGGACACGCACCTGCTAATATCGTTTTCCTATTGAACATACTTCTTTCCGTATGAAATATTATAGTTTAATTATATTTTAGGGTATCTGAGGAATTAATATATACATATTTTGACTTGTTGAAAGAAAGGGGGGTAGATTTTCGGATTCCTATCTTGGCATGTTGAAAGAAGTGGATTACTCAAATCGATGGTGCCAACTAAACAGACTTTTTGGGATATTAAGAAGGATTTTATTTAACAAAACGACACTACATGTTATAGCTGGAACCCTTTGGATGAAAAATCAGAGGAAGATTTTCAAAAAGTAAGTTAATATTTAATCGCTATTTGTGAATTTATGAAACCTGTGCCGATGGAAAAATCTTTTGATGTGGGGTGCCGTCCTCAAAACAATTGCATAGCATGCATTCGCTATAAAGCCTACTGTCAATCGGAGAGTGCAGTTAGATTAACAAGAATTTAAGCTTTCAACCGATATAAGACACTTGTATGCACCTAAATGTTTAATATCCATAATTTGTATGATTATTTATTTGAATTGTTTCACCGGAAGTTGTCCCGCTAGCGAGACGCCTAGCCCTAATTATCAAACCTCCAGACGAGCTTCAACGCCATACAATTCTCCTTCCGTGGCCTCTAACTGCTCTTAAATGCAAGTAAAACTAAATGCATGCTCTTCAACCGATCGTTGCCTGCACCTGCCCGCCCGTCCAGCATCACTACTCTGGACAGTTCTGACTTAGAATATGTGGACAACTATAAATACCTAGGTGTCTGGTTAAACATAAACTCTCCTTCCAGACTCACATTAAGCATCTCCAATCCAAAATTAAATCTAGAATCGGCTTCCTATATAGCAACAAAGCATCCTTCACTCATGCTGACAAACATACCCTCGTAAAACTGACTATCCTACCAATCCTTGACTTCGGCGATGTAATTTACAAAATAGCCTCCAACACTCTACTCAGCAAATTGGATGCAGTCTATCACAGTGCCATCCGTTTTGTCACCAAAGCCCCATATACTACCCACCCCTGTGACCTGTATGCTCTCGTTGGCTGGCCTTCACTAAATATTTGTCGCCAAACCCACTGGCACCAGGTCATCTATAAGTCTTTGTTAGGTAAAGCCCTGCCTTATCTCAGCTCACTGGTCAGTGTTTAATTGCTAAATTGTAATTATTTCGCCACTATGGCCTATTTATTACCTTACCTCCCTAATCGTACTACATTTGCACACACTGTATATAGATTTTTCTATTGTGTTATTGACTGTATGTTTGTTTATTCCATGTGTAACTCTGTGTTGTTTGTGTCACACTGTTTTGCTTTATCTTGGCCAGGTCGCAGTTGTAAATAAAACGGCCTACCTGGTTAAATAAAGGTGAAATAATAATACTTTTTTTAAACACCTTGCTCTTGTGTCCATGTCTAGATTAAAAGGGAACTGAGATCACGTCCTAGAACAGGAACTATAAAGAAATGTGCTTGGGAATTCAGACTGTCTACACTGTGCTGTGTAACTCTGTTATTCTCTCTGAGCTCAGAAATAAAGAATCTTGGCTTGACTTGGACTCCACCACAATAGTCTCTCAGTTTCACTAAAATACTTATCTGATAGTCTCTCAGTCTCAACCTGACATCTCAACCTAAAACACCTCTCTGAATGTCTTTCAGCCTCGACCTGATATCTCATTTTAAAATACCTCTCTGATAGTCTCTCAGTCTCAACCAGACATATGAACCTATAACACACCTGTCTGACACACTGACTTTACTCAACAACATTGATGCCCTGAATTTAGCAGGCGCCATCGACAGATCAGTTGGAAAAAGTGATGGGCTCCTTTCTCCACATGCCACGGTCAGTGTGAACCAGAGTGTCTTGACACAACAAGATGTAGCTACAAACATAACAGAGTTAAATGGTTCCAGTCTGCCGTAAAACGTTCAGCCATGTATATGGGTAAGAGTCTAGCTACATCTTTAGATATTATACGTTTCTAATTTCGTCAGAAAGTTGTTTTAATTGTAAGTTAAAGCGTACTGTTAGCTAACTAGCGAACGTTAACTTGCTGGTTTGCTAGCTAAAGTTATGTGTATGATCTGTGTAGTAATATCATTTGAATCAGAAATCCATTTGCATTGCTAGTGATAGCCAAATGTTACCTAGCTAATATGGAACTTAGTTGATTAGCTTTAGCTACCTGCAGATTCATACTACAGCTCTGACAATGTTAGTATTGGTAGAAGTATGAGTTGGGACTATGCCGGTTCATTGTTTAGCTAGCTAGCTACATGTCTAAAACAAAAGACTCCACTTCACCAGATGATTACATGACCTATCCACTTAGCTAGATGTGGCTGGGGGTGATTACAGCCATCTATTGTATTTCATGAACATGTGTATATGTGACTAATACATTACGATTGTATTTGATATAGTGTGTGTATAGTGTGTGTGTTTACCAGAGACGGTAATGTGAAGAACAACATGACCTGCACCAAAGTCAGATTAGGATCCAGGCAGAGGATCAGAGTAGGGTATTTTTACCTGGAGTTTTCCTTATTGTAGGCTACACCTTTTACCACTTTTAGTCCTGACATCTTTATTCGTTTACAGCTGCTACTCACACTGTTTAGCACATGGCCTCTCATGTGGAGCCTTCAAGAGGCGGGCGGGGCTAAGGCTTAAGAGGGTGTGAACGATGCTGACTGGGTGTAGACAAAGAAGAGCTCTCTAGCTCTCAAATTTTGATACATAAGATCAAATCGATGCGGTGGGTTACATATTGTCACAAAACATCAGATAATAAACTTGCCAAGGTTTTGCTCTTCAGAATGATTCGTTTTGAACACAAATAGATGAAGAGTGTTGCTGCTGAAAAACAGCACTGAACCATTTCATGACAAAATATATTACCTGGAATGTTTGATAAATCAAGTCAAAAGCTCTCAGTGGTGCCACTGTGGTTCTCTAAACACCGGCTTTGAAAACTCAAACGTCGGAGACAAGCACAATAAGAGGTAGGAAAACGTTACAAAAACACAACAATTAGTTTGACTAAACATCAATGCATTGTCACTATACATTAGAATCCATAGGACTGCTAGGGAATGATGAAGCATACTGTAAAGCACAGGAACATCTAGCGAGTCCCCTGGCTGTGTTGACGTGATTCATTCTGAAGGAGAAGGAGCTAAATGTGTTCCAGCGAGCTCTACCTGGGCCCTGCCTGCGCTCCACGTGACGCACTCACACGCACACACACGCACACCCACACGCATATGCACACACTGACACATATAATCTGCACTCTGTCTCCTCTCCTCCTGGCCTTGCCAAGGAGAGCTGCTGCTTGGCTTTAAGCTGTAAATCTGCACTGTCTGCTCTCCTCCTGGCCTTGCCAAGGAGAGCTGCTGCTTGGCTTTAAGCTGTAAATCTGCACTCTGTCTCCTCTCCTCCTGGCCTTGCCAAGGAGAGCTGTTGCTTGGCTTTAAGCTGTAAATCTGCACTCTGTCTGCTCTCCTCCTGGCCTCGCCAAGGAGAGCTGCTGCCTGGCTTTAAGCTGTAAATCTGCACTCTGTCTCCTCTCCTCCTGGCCTCGCCAAGGAGAGCTGCTGCTTGGCTTTAAGCTGTAAATCTGCACTCTGTCTCCTCTCCTCCTGGCCTTGCCAAGGAGAGCTGCTGCCTGGCTTTAAGCTGTAAATCTGCACTCTGTCTCCTCTCCTCCTGGCCTCGCCAAGGAGAGCTGCTGCTTGGCTTTAAGCTGTAAATCTGTAATGTTCAGTTCAGAGCCCATTTCACCACTAAAGGCTTTGTATGTGTTCCAAATGGCACCCCATTTCCTAGGCTCTGGTCAAAAGTAGTGCACTGGATAGGGAGTAGGAAGCCATTTGGAAGGCCCCCTTTGTGTTGGAAAACAACAGCAGAGAGGATACAGATCAGGGTTGTTTTGTTTCCTTGTTTCTGTGGTCTGTAACTGCCCATACTAATATAAAGGGGCAACAAGATATTCTGGTAGGTTAGTACATGTCACAGGTGATTCACATTTGGTTTATTTACATGAGATTGTGCGGAAATGTAAATACAATATAGATATCCCTAGATGAGGGGAATTGAAAGGCAAGGACAAGGAACAGGACAAAGACGAGGAACAGAACGAGGAACAGGATGAGGGATAGGACAAGGAAGAGGAACAGGAAGGGGATGAGGAACAGAACAGAACGGGGAACAGGAAGAGGAACAGAAAGGGGAACAGGACGAGGACAAGGAACAGAACAAGGCACAGGAAGAGGAACAGTGCGAGGAACAGGATGAGGATGAGGAACACGACGAGGAACAGAACGAGGAACAGGAAGAGAGACATGACGAGGGACAGGACAAGGAAGAGGAACAGGAAAAGGATGAGGAACATAATGGGGAACAGGAAGAGGAACAGGAAGGTGAACAGGACGGTGACGAGGAACAGAATGAGGCACAGGAAGAGGAACAGTGCGAGGAACATGATGAGGAACACAATGAGGAACAGGACGAAGAACAGGAAGAGGAAGAGGAACAGGATGAAGAACAGTACAAGGATGAGGAACAGGACAAGGAACAGGATGAGGAACAGAACTAGGATGAGGAACCGGACGAGGATGACGAACAGGACGAGAACCAGGAACAGAACGAGGAATAGGACGAGGACAATGACAATCTGAGAAATCAATAAAGTATGAATTCAGCATCTGTTTAGTGCAGGGGTCTCCAACAGGTCGATCGCCAGCTACCAGTAGCTACCAGATCACCTATGAGTAGCTACCAGATCACCTATGAGTAGCTCGCCAAAACAATTCTGAAAGTACATGCAAGTTTCACGTGTTTCACTGCAAAGTGAACAACAAGTCCTAAACAAATCTCACAAGTATATGACAACACAAGTTCCCAGCTGCTACCTTATCAAGGCAACTTTGACATAATCCCTCCCCTGGTTAGCCTCTATTGGCTTCAAAAGCCAAACCAAACACAATATCTGCCAATTAATTTCCAGCGATATTTCCAGCGATATTGTCTGTCTATGTGGTGCACACCTTTTTCTATCACTCCGTATGAAGACAGTAGATGTGATAACCTTCTAGTGGGTTGACAGAAATACTTTCCCACAAAACCTTCTCAATGAAATGTTATTAACAGAAAAGTAAGCAGAAGAATATCACGAGGAAGTACATAATTTATATCTATTATTTGTTATTTGCAAACTTTGCCATGAAAAGAGCGGCAGCAGTACAGAACCATCACTAGACCGGCACATTAGACGGTACACTAGACACGCAATTAAAGGGCCAGATGCACAATTAAAGGGGAATTACACCCAAAAACGTTACTATATTAGTTTATTTGATTTAAGCATAGCCATCGACTCAGAATATCTATTTTCGTTGTTTCTCTACGAACAATTTGTAATTTTGAGAGTGAAAAACAAAAACAAAATCTAAAACCAGGAAAAATAAAACTGATAAAACATAATTTTGTGGGGGGAATCACAGATTTTATAGGGCCCTTTCCTTTGACATTTCTATGAACCATTATTTATTGACAAGGCCCCGGGGAAGAGCTGCAGGGGAGAGTTGAAGAATGGGCCTATTTGAAAGATAGAAAAATTATAATTAGTAGCTCACGACATGTTGTACTTTTTCAAAGTAGTTCTCATACTAAAAAAGGTTGGAGACCCCTGGTTACGTTTAATATTATAAGGTGTTTTAATCTGTTTAGTGTCATATTATAAGGTGTTTAATCTGTTTAGTGTCGTATTATAAGGTGTTTCATCTGTTTAGTTTCATTTTATTAGTGTGAGGTGGTTCATTAATAGAAACCCTGAAAAGAAAACAGAGCAACTCAAAGGGTTATGGGTAAGAATGTCGTATAAATACAGAATTATAAAACAAACACGTTACACACACACACACACACACACACACACACACACACACACACACACACACACACACACACACACACACACACACACACACACACACACACACACACACACACACACACACACACACACACACACACACACACACACACACACACAAACACATCACAGGAGCACACACATCACAGTCGCTCACACCAGCCGTTGTGTGTGTGTGTGTTGCTGCTACTGTGTGTGGTTGATGCTGTGCTAAATGCAGCGAGGAGAGAAGGAAAAGCTATGTGTTGACTCAGTTGAATTTCTAGCCTGGGGGGCATCATGCAGCCTGACGGAGCCTGGACACAGAACCATAATGAGGAAAGGTCAGTGTGTCTCCGTCTGTGTCCCAATGGGGCCCTGGTCAAAAGCAGTGCACTATATTAGACAATAGGATGCCATTTGGGATGCAATTCTCTTTCTCATCTTGTCAACAACACAAATCCCTGGGCCTGTCTGTGTGCCAGCCAGACACACACACACACACACCATGAGTAATACAGTAGGGACGAGATAGAGTGATCAGAGCTCGACTGTGTGGTCTATTTAGTCAAGGAGTTTAGTCTGTTATACAGGACAAATAGATGCTCTCAGCTAATTGGATGATCGTGATAATAAAACTGGATTTCTCTTCAAGGTTGAGCTGGCAACCAGACAACCAGACAAAAACACACACGCACACACACACACGCATACGCACACGCACGTCCACCCCCCATATAAACACACACACGTCCACCCCCCCATATAAACACACACACACACGTCCACCCCCCATATAAACACACACACGTCCACCCCCCATATAAACACACACATATCCACCCCCCATATAAACACACACACGTCCACCCCCCATATAAACACACACACACACGTCCACCCCCCATATAAACACACACACGTCCACCCCCCATATAAACACACACACGTCCACCCCCCATATAAACACACACACACGTCCACCCCCCATATAAACACACACACACGTCCACCCCCCATATAAACACACACACGTCCACCCCCCATATAAACACACACACACGTCCACCCCACATATAAAGCACACACACGTCCACCCCCCATATAAACACACACATGTCCACCCCCCATATAAACACACACACACGTCCACCCCCCATATAAACACACACACGTCCACCCCCCATATAAACACACACACGTCCACCCCCATATAAACACACACACGTCCACCCCCCATATAAACACACACACACACATACACGTCCACCCCCCATATACCCCCCATATAAACACACACACGTCCACCCCCCATATAAACACACACACGTCCACCCCCCATATAAACACACACAGTGTAATGGTGAGGGCCTGAGTGGGCCCTGCGGACCCTGATAGATACACCGTAATAGAACACCTCTGGGTTGCTAAGCAATGCTCCTAGACAGTAATTGATAGCCAATTAACCAATAAGAGAAGAGGATTGATCACACAGTGGGAGGACAGGAATGGGGCAATCCCAAAATGACTAGCTATATGAATAAATTACATCTAGTTACCACTGAGCTTTTATTTTTTTTATCCTTTATTTAACTAAGCAAGTCAGTTAAGAACACATTCTTATTTACAATTACGGCCTAGGAACAATGGGTTGCCTTGTTTAGGGGCATAATGAAAGATATTTACCTTGTCAGCTCGGCGATTCGATCTAGCAACCTTTCAGTTACTGGCCCTACGCTCTAACCACTAGGCTACCTGCCACCTCTACACTCTAATCACTAGGCTACCTGCCGCCTCTACACTCTAACCACTACGCTACCTGCCCCCCTACACTCTAACCACTAGGCTACCTGCCACCTCTACGCTCTAACCACTAGGCTACCTGCCGCCTCTACGCTCTAACCACTAGGCTACCTGCCACCTCTACACTCTAACCACTAGGCTACCTGCCGCCTCTACACTCTAACCACTAGGCTACCTGCGCCCCTACACTCTAACCACTAGGCTACCTGCAGCCCCTACACTCTAACCACTAGGCTACCTGCCGCCTCTACGCTCTAACCACTAGGCTACCTGCCACCTCTACACTCTAACCACTAGGCTACCTGCCGCCTCTACACTCTAACCACTAGGCTACCTGCCTCCTCTACACTCTAACCACTAGGCTACCTGCCGCCTCTACACTCTAACCACTAGGCTACCTGCCGCCTCTACACTCTAACCACTAGGCTACCTGCGCCCCTACACTCTAACCACTAGGCTACCTGCCGCCTCTACACTCTAACCACTAGGCTACCTGCCTCCTCTACACTCTAACCACTAGGCTACCTGCCACCTCTACACTCTAACCACTAGGCTATCTGCCACCTCTACACTCTAACCACTAGGCTACCTGCTGCCTCTACGCTCTAACCACTAGGCTACCTGCCACCTCTACACTCTAATCACTAGGCTACCTGCCGCCTCTACACTCTAACCACTACGCTACCTGCCCCCCTACACTCTAACCACTAGGCTACCTGCCACCTCTACGCTCTAACCACTAGGCTACCTGCCGCCTCTACGCTCTAACCACTAGGCTACCTGCCACCTCTACACTCTAACCACTAGGCTACCTGCCGCCTCTACACTCTAACCACTAGGCTACCTGCGCCCCTACACTCTAACCACTAGGCTACCTGCCGCCTCTACACTCTAACCACTAGGCTACCTGCCTCCTCTACACTCTAACCACTAGGCTACCTGCCACCTCTACACTCTAACCACTAGGCTATCTGCCACCTCTACACTCTAACCACTAGGCTACCTGCCGCCTCTACACTCTAACCACTAGGCTACCTGCCTCCTCTACACTCTAACCACTAGGCTACCTGCCTCCTCTACACTCTAACCACTAGGCTACCTGCCTCCTCTACACTCTAACCACTAGGCTACCTGCCGCCTCTACGCTCTAACCACTAGGCTATCTGCCACCTCTACACTCTAACCACTAGGCTACCTGCCGCCTCTACACTCTAACCACTAGGCTACCCTGCCGCCTCTACACTCTAACCACTAGGCTATCTGCCGCCCCTGCTGATCTAGGTTCAACTCTGTTTGAAATACCATAATGGTTAAGGTAAGGATTAGGGACAGAGAATGCTGATCCAAGATCTCTGGTTAGGTCAGTATCTCATGGTTACATCTTGGATTAGGGCAAGCTAACTGGTCCTGCATCTGTGGTTAGGTTAACATCTAACAGATGAGATTAGGATTAGGATTAGGGAGAGAGAAATCTGATAATAGAATGTATCTGTGGTTAGGTTAATATCTAACAGATGAGATTAGGATTAGGATTAGGGGACAGAGGAAACCTAATAATATATCTGTATAAAGATTGTGTATAAAACACTCCATTGAAAACAATTTCACAGGTATTTATTCCAGTCGGATCTTTCAGGTGTCTAAAAAGAGCATCAACCTGTGAAAGGAAGTGTTTCCTGGGAACGAACAGGAAGTCAGTGTTAAATAGGTGTCTAGTTCTCTGATTCCTGACGTGGGCTGGGCCCTGGGAACGAACAGGAAGTCAGTGTTAAATAGGTGTCTAGTTCTCTGATTCCTGACGTGGGCTGGGCCCTGGGAACGAACAGGAAGTCAGTGTTAAATAGGTGTCTAGTTCTCTGATTCCTGACGTGGGCTGGGCCCTGGGAACGAACAGGAAGTCAGTGTTAAATAGGTGTCTAGTTCTCTGATTCCTGACGTGGGCTGGGCCCTGGGAACGAACAGGAAGTCAGTGTTAAATAGGTGTCTAGTTCTCTGATTCCTGACGTGGGCTGGGCCCTGGGAACGAACAGGAAGTCAGTGTTAAATAGGTGTCTAGTTCTCTGATTCCTGACGTGGGCTGGGCCCTGGGAACGAACAGGAAGTCAGTGTTAAATAGGTGTCTAGTTCTCTGATTCCTGACGTGGGCTGGGCCCTGGGAACGAACAGGAAGTCAGTGTTAAATAGGTGTCTAGTTCTCTGATTCCTGACGTGGGCTGGGCCCTGGGAACGAACAGGAAGTCAGTGTTAAATAGGTGTCTAGTTCTCTGATTCCTGACGTGGGCTGGGCCCTGGGAACGAACAGGAAGTCAGTGTTAAATAGGTGTCAAGTTCTCTGATTCCTGACGTGGGCTGGGCCCTGGGAACGAACAGGAAGTCAGTGTTAAATAGGTGTCAAGTTCTCTGATTCCTGACGTGGGCTGGGCCCTGGGAACGGACAGGAAGTCAGTGTTAAATAGGTGTCAAGTTCTCTGATTCCTGACGTGGGCTGGGCCCTGGGAACGAACAGGAAGTCAGTGTTAAATAGGTGTCTAGTTCTCTGATTCCTGACGTGGGCTGGGCCCTGGGAACGGACAGGAAGTCAGTGTTAAATAGGTGTCAAGTTCTCTGATTCCTGACGTGGGCCCTGGGAATGAACACTGTTTGATAATGTATACTTTACACAATAACATCACTGAATACAACATATAGTCTGAAGCTTGAATGGCACCCTATTCCCTATATAGTGCACTACTTTTAACCAGAGCCCTATGGGCTATAAATAACCCTACGGAACCTGGTCTAAAGTAGTGCACTATATAGGGAATAGGGTGCCTTTTGTAACAATTCCACAGACACATAGATAAATCATCTATCTATATCAGGACCACTACCTCAACAGATGCCTCCTCTGATCATCCAGCCTCCCATGTTTAAACACTTTGATACGGTCAAGTGGAGAGGGATGATGGTGATCCTCAAGAGCCAACTTGACCCACACACACACACACACACACACACACACACACACACACACACACACACACACACACACACACACACACACACACACACACCAAGCCAAAAGCACCTTGGGAATCATGTTGCACCCATTTCCTGCAGTCTAATTAACAAAGCGTCCTCTTGTGGCCTCATGGGTGGAATGTTATTAATATTTTATACTTATTTTATAATACTAAAACAATCTGGTGTTTCTACCCTAACCCTAACCCTAACGGTTTTGTTATATTTCAGTCTTATGTGATGTCTATAAAGTGTAATATTGGGATGCAAACTCTAAATGTAATACATTACAACGCTCTATCTGACATGGTACAGGTCTCTTCTTTTAAGCCCATAACCTTGTGTGTGAGTTGGATACTTTTGTTTCAAAGTAGATTTGTTTAAGACGACCAAGAAACACTCTGTGTGACCCTGATTTAGCCCACTGCAGTAAAAGTTATTTAAACTCCCATCACATTGAATTTATTTTATTAAAAGATACATACAACAATATGTGTTACAGAACAGAACACTTCAAAGTACTCAAAACACTTGTTTCCGTAGTGACCTCTGGACATCAGCTTCGACCTCCACGTCTACAAAAATGACCCACACACACACACACACACACACACACACACACACACACACACACACACACACACACACACACACACACGGGCACATACACACAAAGATTGCAGAGATAGACAAACACCAGTTACTGAGAACAGATTCAATCTCTCTGCGAGGGAGGGCAGACACACACACACAGATACTCCTCTCTCTGCCAGCCAAGAAAGGGAAGCTGAGCTCAAGGTCAGTATTATGAGCTTTGAACACAGAGAGAGGAACATACAGTAGATACGAGAGAGAGAGAGAGAGAGAGACAGAGAGAGAGAGAGAGACAGAGACAGAGAGACAGAGAGAGAGAGAGAGAGAGAGAGAGAGAGAGAGAGAGAGAGAGAGAGAGAGAGAGAGAGAGAGAGAGAGAGAGAGAGAGAGAGAGACCAGGGCCCATATGGTGACATTTGGGACGCAAACTGTTAACCTTCTGTGTAATTTATGTTGAACCCCTATGGACCTGAAAGATGATATTAACACCTCTATTCATCTAACCAACACACTGAATGCAGCTTCATCAGATGTATACTGCACAAGTCATAGAGGATTTAGAGATTAAGATCCTACCTAATTTCTTCAGGATATGCCTAATGCAGATTATCAACAAATTAATTGGGAAAGAGATAAAGATAAAAGGTCCAAATATGAAGTTAGTGTTAAACATGAACATGGCTATGTCTGCCTCTTATATTCTCTCTCTCTCTCTCTCTCTCTCTCTCTCTCTCTCTCTCTCTCTCTCTCTCTCTCTCTCTCTCTCTCTCTCTCTCTCTCTCTCTCTCTCTCTCTCTCTCTCTCTCTCTCTCTCTCTCTCTCTCTCTCTCTCTCTCTCTCTCTCTCTCTCTCTCTCTCTTAAACCCTCCCTCTCTCTTTCTCTCTCTCTCTCTCTCTCTCTCTCTGTGTCTCTGTCTCTCTCTTCTCCTCCCTCTCCATCCATCTCTTCCTTAAACCCTCTCTCTTTCTCTCGGTCTCTCTCTCTTCTCCCCCCTCTCTCTTCTCTTTCTCTCTCTTTCTCTCTCTCTTCTCTCTCTCTCTTCTCCTCCCTCACCATCCATCTCTTCCTTAAACTCTCTCTCTCTCTCTCTCTCTCTCTTCCTCTCTCTTTATCTCTCTCTCTCTTCCTCTCTCTCTCTCTTCTCCTCCCTCTCTCTTCTCTTTCTCTCTCTTTCTCTCTCTCTCTCTCTCTCTCTCTCTTCTCCTCTCTCTCTTTCTCTCTCTCTCTGTCTCTCTCTTCTCCTCCCTCTCCTTCCATCTCTTCCTTAAATCCTCTCTCTTTTCTCTTCCTTCTAATATCATGAAATTCCATTCGGAGAACTTCGCTAAATCCTAAATAACCCTGTTCTCCGGAGAAGTGAAATCTGTTTAATTCTTTCCTTATTTTCTCGTGTTTCTAAAGAGTAATTTCCCCTTTGCATGATGCATTCAGCACTTGTATATCATACTAATTCACTGGATTGGTGGAAATAAATAATGTTATGTTAAATTTCTCTCCCTTGGTGGATCACACATCTTCTCACATGCATCATTGGAATTCATCGTTCACGACTGGGGGGAATGGAATCTCTATCGCTCTCGCTTTCTCTCTCTCTATCTGTATCTCACTCTCAATAAAATTCAATTCAAAGGGCTTTATTGGCATGGGAAACATATGTTTACAGTCTCTCTCTCTCTCTAAGTTTTTTGGGGTGACAGAGAAGAAAAAGTGATTTTACATTTGTTTGACTGCGAGGCATTTCTCCAACCAATAAATGAGGTTAACTCCATCTTCTTCTTCTCCTCCTTCTTCATCTTTAGTGACTCG
The DNA here is from genome assembly GCF_045679555.1 of Salvelinus alpinus. Classification (NCBI taxonomy): domain Eukaryota; kingdom Metazoa; phylum Chordata; class Actinopteri; order Salmoniformes; family Salmonidae; genus Salvelinus; species Salvelinus alpinus. The sequence continues at coordinate 85,552,373 of NC_092092.1, forward strand.
ATATAATTAATTCATCCATCCTTATAAGACTATAGAACCAGAACAGCAGAACAAAGACTAGTAGTACAATGTGTGTGTGTGTGTGTGTGTGTGCGTGCGTGCGTGCGTGCGTGTGACGTGTGACAGTCTCAATCTCGGCCCAGTAGATCAAACAGCAAATGAACACAACGCTCGGCTACCATCCTACCCTCAGCAGCGTGAAACCAGCTGACTCTGCATCCGTCAATATCAAACAGCAGCATGTCTCTGGAAACAGAACTGGTTCAGTTACAAAAGGAAGAGGCTGTCAGTCTTGATTTGAGCACTTTGGCTTTTCATCCTGTTGTGTTATGAGTGATCTATCTGTTATGGCTGAGCGGAGAGGGTGGTGGAGGGTATTCAGCCTGATGACAAAGACTGGTTATTATTGTGTGTGTGTGTGTACGTGTGTGTGTGTGTGTGTGTGTGTGTGTGTGTGTGTGTGTAGTGGTGGAACAAGTACCCAGATAGTGAAGATACCTTAATAGAAAATGACTCAAGTAAAAGTGAAAGTCACCCAGTAAAATACTACTTGAGTAAAAGTCTTACCACCCCACCACTCCAACACCCCACCACTCCACCACTCCACCACTCCAACAGCCCACCACTCCACCACTCCAACACCCCACCACTCCAACACCCCACCACTCCAACACCCCACCACTCCACCACTCCACCACCCCACCACCCCAACACTCCACCACTCCACCACTCCAACACCCCACCACTCCAACACCCCACCACTCCACCACCCCACCACCCCAACACTCCACCACTCCACCACCCCAACACTCCACCACTCCAACACTCCACCACTCCACCACCCCACCACTCCACCACCCCACCACTCCACCACCCCAACACTCCAACACTCCACCACTCCACCACCCCAACACTCCACCACCCCACCACCCCACCACTCCACCACTCCACCACCCCACCACTCCACCACCCCAACACTCCACCACTCCACCACCCCAACACTCCACCACCCCACCACTCCAACACTCCACCACTCCAACACTCCACCACTCCAACACTCCACCACTCCTGACTGCGTTACTGACTGCGTTACTGACTGCGTTACTGACTGTTTAACTGACTGTGTTACTGACTGTTTAACTGACTGCGTTACTGACAGCGTTACTGACTGTAATAGTAACTGTGTTACTGACTGTTTAACTGACTGTGTTACTGACTGTGTTACTGACTGTGTTACTGACTGTGTTACTGACTGTGTTACTGACTGTGTTACTGACTGTGTTAGTAACTGTGTTACTGACTGTGTTACTGACTGTTTAACTGACTGTGTTACTGACTGTGTTACTGACTGTGTTACTGACTGTTTTACTGACTGTGTTACTGACTGTGTTACTGACTGTTTTACTGACTGTGTTACTGACTGTGTTACTGACTGTTTTACTGACCGTGTTACCGACTGTGTTACCGACTGTGTTACCGACTGTTTTACCGACTGTGTTACCGACTGTGTTACTGACTGTGTTACTGACTGTGTTACTGACTGTGTTACTGACTGTGTTAGTAACTGTGTTACTGACTGTGTTACTGACCGTGTTACTGACTGTGTTAGTAACTGTGTTACTGACTGTGTTACTGACTGTGTTACTGACTGTTTTACCAACTGGGTTACTGACTGTGTTACTGACTGTGTTACTGACTGTGTTACTGACTGTGTTACTGACTGTGTTACTGACTGTGTTACTGACTGTATTACTGACTGTGTTACTGACTGTGTTACTGACTGTGTTACTGACTGTTTTACCGACTGTGTTACCGACTGTGTTACTGACTGTGTTACTGACTGTGTTATTGACTGTGTTATTGACTGTGTTACTGACTGTGTTACTGACTGTATTACTGACTGTATTACTGACTGTGTTACTGACTGTGTTACTGACTGTGTTACTGACTGTGTTACTGACTGTTTTACTGACTGTGTTACTGACTGTGTTACTGACTGTGTTACTGACTGTGTTACCAACTATGTTACTGACTGTGTTACCAACTATGTTACTGACTGTGTTACTGACTGTGTTACTGACTGTATTACTGACTGTGTTACTGACTGTGTTACTGACTGTGTTAGTGACTGTGTTACTGACTGTATTACTGACTGTGTTACTGACTGTGTTACTGACTGTGTTACCAACTATGTTACTGACTGTGTTACTGACTGTATTACTGACTGTGTTACTGACTGTGTTACTGACTGTGTTACTGACTGTGTTACTGACTGTGTTATTGACTGTGTTACTGACTGTGTTACTGACTGTATTACTGACTGTGTTACTGACTGTGTTACTGACTGTGTTACTGACTGTGTTACTGACTGTTTTACTGACTGTGTTACTGACTGTGTTACTGACTGTGTTACTGACTGTGTTACCAACTATGTTACTGACTGTGTTACCAACTATGTTACTGACTGTGTTACTGACTGTGTTACTGACTGTATTACTGACTGTGTTACTGACTGTGTTACTGACTGTGTTAGTGACTGTGTTACTGACTGTATTACTGACTGTGTTACTGACTGTGTTACTGACTGTGTTACCAACTATGTTACTGACTGTGTTACTGACTGTATTACTGACTGTGTTACTGACTGTGTTACTGACTGTGTTACTGACTGTGTTACTGACTGTGTTACTGACTGTATTACTGACTGTGTTACTGACTGTGTTACTGACTGTGTTACTGACTGTGTTACTGACTGTGTTAGTGACTGTGTTACTGACTGTGTTAGTGACTGTGTTACTGACTGTGTTAGTGACTGTGTTACTGACTGTGTTAGTGACTGCGTTGGACAGCAGCGCTGGACAATCCATTTCTGGAACACACTCCATTCACCAACACTCGGCTATTCAATAATGGCAGCTTGGCATTTCTTATAGGAGCCTATAGTATAGAGCTGGATGTGTTAGGGGACTAGACAGGTTAATTATACACACACCAACACTGTATACACAGAAGGAGACAAAGAAAGAAAGAAAGAATGAAAGAGAGGGGGGATGTCCATGATAGATGCCACACAGGGCAGTGATTTGGATATAACTTAGTAACACACGCACGCACGCACACACACACACACACACACACACACACACACACACACACACACACACACACACACACACACACACACACACACACACACACACACACACACACACACACACACACACACACACACACACACACACACACACACACACACACACACACCCAGTACCCGTCATTCACAGATGAATCATAAAACAGCCGTCCTGTGAATGCCACTGCCTACATTGATATTTACTCACGACTTTAAATATTACGATCCCCGGAGTGTGACTATTTATTTAATCGCAATGTATTCCTAATTATTCACTAATTAGTGCGAGAGAAAAGCCTATTGGTTAATTCAACATCTTGTGTATTGTCTGAGCCCCGAAGCTAAAGAAGCATTTCCACAAACTCTACCATGTTTGCCTTCTGTCCCGGACCTGAGGGGTACTAGCATGTCTGCCTTGTGTGTGTGTGTGTGTGTGTGTGTGTGTGTGTGTGTGTGTGTGTGTGTGTGTGTGTGTGTGTGTGTGTGTGTGTGTGTGTGTGTGTGTGTGTGTGTGTGTGTGTGTGTGTGTGTGTGTGTGTGTGTGTGTGTCTGTCAAGCGCCTGCAGAACAGCAGCAAGGCTAACGGAGTGTGAAATGTAAACGTTCGTTAAGAATAGAGACCGACCACATAACCACCATCAGAAACCTCTATAGCTTCCAGCTCAGCGGCACCATCCCAGAGAATTACACCCAGACTATCCAAGAAATCACTGGAGGAACAATACAGTGTGGATCTTTAGAATAATACATGCCATTGAGCAAACAGCAGCATACCACCAGCAGCATACCACCCTGCATACCACTGCTGGCTTGCTTCTGAAGCTAAGCAGGGTTGGTCCTGGTCAGTCCCTGGATGGGAGACCAGGTGCTGCTGGAAGTGGTGTTGGAGGGCCAGTAGGAGGCACTCTTTCCTCTGGTCTAAACAAAGATCCCAATGCCCCAGGGCAGTGATTGGGGACACTGCTCTGTGTAGGGTTCCGTCTTTCGGATGGGACGTTAAACGGGTGTCCTGACTCTCTGAGGTCATTAAAGATCCCATGGCACTTATCGTAAGAGTAGGGGTGTTAACCCCGGTGTCCTGGCTAAATTCCCAATCTGGCCCTCAACCATCACGGTCACCTAATAATCCCCAGTTTACAATTGGCTCATTCATCCCCCTCCTCTCCCCTGTAACTATTCCCCAGGTCGTTGCTGCAAATGAGAACGTGTTCTCAGTCAACTTACCTGGTAAAATAACGGTAAAATAAAAAATAAAAAAATAAATAAAAAAACGCCTTTATCCGAAGCAAGTCATTGGTCCAATATATAACCTTGAAAACGATTAACAAGAGTTATAGGTAATAAGGTGTCCGTTGTTTATCATACCACTGATTGAATGTGCCTGCCGTTCTACTGCAACACTTCACATCCTCTTTCTCCTTTGAGGTGTTGATCGTCTTGTACATCAAAGAACATCTACATGCCAACTAGAGTCTAGCCTACAGGCTACAGAAGGCTACAACTCCTCTGTAAAATCACGCTGTCATCAGCAGACTAGGTCCAATAAACAGCACGTAAAACTGTTACAATACTGCTGAAGATAGCAAGACCAGGCACAAGAGAGGAGAGGAGAGGACAGGAAAGGAGAGGACAGGAAAGGAGAGAGAGGAGAGGACTGGAGAGGACAGGAAAGGAAAGTAGAGGACAGGAAAGGAGAGGACAGGAAAGGAGAGGACAGGAATGGAGAGGAGAGAGAGGAGAGGACTGGAGAGGACAGGATAGGAAAGGAGAGGACCGGAAAGGAGAGGACCGGAAAGGAGAGGACAAGAAAGGAGAGGACAGGAAAGGAGAGGACCAGAGAGGACAGGAAAGGAGAGGACCGGAAAGGAGAGGACAGGAAAGGAGAGGACAGGAAAGGACAGGAGATGAGAGAGAGAAGAGGACTGGAGAGGACAGGAGAGAGAGAGGAAAGGAGAGGACAGGAGAGAGAGAGGACAGGAGAGAGAGAGGACTGGAGAGGACAGGAGAGAGAGAGAGAGGACAGGAGAGAGAGAGGGGGAACGAAACGTGCTAATCGGATGCTTCTCTGTTCTTACCTGAGTCTGCACCTCAGTCTGCACCTCTCCAATGCACGTTTTAATAAACAGCTGTGCGTTTCAAGGCACATTAATGACTGTTTTAACCACTTAGGTTATCTTATAAACTAAATAATCCTCAATAGTTTAACATGTGTCTTCTTCAGAAGAAACTGATGTCGAATACAGTGTGTGACGTGCTGATAGGTACTGCACTTTCATCTCGTTACGGATACATCTGCTATTAAGTGTCGCTTTTTCATTCATGGCACCGGATCACTGGTTCGGCTCGTGCGCCAGCATGTCTTCTGTCCCGTTAATTTACAATCGGCCAGGAAATTACTGGGGAGCTGCACGAGACAGACAATCAGAACCTCTGAAGCCTACAACACGAGTGGCCCTCGTTGCCTTGCACACACACACACACACACGCACACGCACACGCACACACACACACACACACACACACACACACACACACACACACACACAACGTGTCAGCAGCATTAATAATGTAGCGGTAATGTCACAGGACTGCTTGGATTGTTTACTGGTAAATTGAGATGGAACCAACCGAACCGATCATCATTGAGAAAATGAATAGTTTCATGAACGGAGCCCCTCTCCTCTATAACCTTGAACCGCTAATTGACGAAGATTGGTAGAAAATAGTGCCTCACAGAATATCAAACGAATGAGTAATACGGACATAGGCCATGGGTTTGGCAAAAACACAGTCAGCCCGACAGAAAGAGCATGTCAGATGCACTTAGACTGAGTACATTTACCATCCATCAATGCCACAATGCCTTATGTTATGTGATTGTGAACATAAAGGCCTTTACATTAAAATAATCTTTCAGAATAATAACGCAGTGAAGTTGAACCAGGGCCATATGATAATAATATACATTGAACTCACCAATGCAGGTAAATCCAGCGAGGAACAGCCAACAGAGCATCACCAACGTGGCCGTGCAGTATCTCCCGCGGACAAAGGGAGTCAGGTGTAACGGCACCATCGCTGCCGTAAACTCCTCGCACTTCTTCCGTTTAACTTTCGAAAGACACAACAACAACAAAAAAAGCAGGAATGAATGAGCAGTAGAAGTACACGGATGTGTGTGTCCGGTTGTTTTATTCTCCGGGCGTCTCTTTACGCCGTTAGCAAGCGCCTCTGCATCAAAGTCCAGTTGGCTCAGTAGCAGCAGCACGCATCCTTCAGATCCACTTGGCCATTATATTGGTCCCCGCAGCGCGTCTTGGTTGCTAGAAACAACGCAGCATCACAGGTGTGGTAATAAACACTCAGCTCTGCTGTCTTTCTTCCTTCGCTGTTTACTCTCTCCCCTAAGTCCTCTTCTCTGTTTCCGTATCTTTCCAAACCCGCTATCCGTGTAGAATTCAGAAGCAGGGCATCGGTTGAATGTGTTCCACGCCTCGGTAGTGTTCTCTTATATCCTCCTTCGGAAGGAATACCTGCAACCGACAGGGAAATTGTATAAATTGGCATTAGAGTATCAACATCTGCTTCCACAGCAATGCAGGAGCGGAGCGGTGTGCCAAAACCAGGAGTGGATCCGTCATCGTCCGGGAATGGAATGGAGTGACTTTAGGAGCCCTATAATTTCCTCTAATTAGTCACGGGCTGTGATATTATCAGTCCAACCCTATTAACACCATTTAAACCTGCATACATACATGTTTTAAACATGGTCAATATATTTTATCAACAAAATTCAAAGTCATTTCCTCTTTTACAATGTTTAATTGTTCTACACATTCTATGTAAAGACATAAGAAATTAATAATTTATTGACGGGTCAAGTCACCATTTTGCCTTTTCTTCCATGTTTAAAATAAATAAATAATAGTATTCACATGACAATGTGCATAAAATGAGAATTATAGATGGGTCGTCATTAAGGTATGCAGTATGATATCAAACAGTACTTTGTGTATCTGCACGATGCATGCCATATAACTCTGCACTGTAGTCAAGGTCTCTTCTCTGTGTGTTAATGCTGGTCAAATGTGTGTAAAACGCTCATATCTGAGATGGTCATGTACAGTGTCGCTACATTATGGACCAGCTTCCCAGACACAGATTGAGTCTATACTTCCTGAATGAAGAGCATGTTCAGTGAAGATTCTAAATCTAAAGTTAAATCTGAGAATTCGGAGAAAAGATAAACGTGTGTTTTGTCTTAACAGTAGATATGCACCAGAGGAGGCTGGTGGGAGGAGATATAGGAGGACGGGCTTATTGTAATGGCTGGAATTGAATCAATGGAATGGAGTCGATCGGGGTTTCCATACGTCTGAAGCGTTTATTACAGTTCCATTTGATCCATTCCAGACATTACAATGAGCCCATCCTCCTACTCCTATAGTAGTAGTGGTAGTAGTAGTAGCAGTAGTGATAGTAGCAGTAGTAGTAGTGGTAGTGGTAGTGATAGTAGCAGTAGTAGTAGTGGTAGTAGTAGTGGTAGTAGTGGTAGTAGTAGTAGTAGTGATAGTAGTAGTAGTAGCAGTGGTAGTAGTAGTGGTAGTAGTAGTAGTAGCAGTGGTAGTGGTAGTAGTAGTAGCAGTAGTGATAGTAGCAGTAGTAGTAGTGGTAGTGGTAGTGATAGTAGTAGTAGTAGCAGTGGTAGTGGTAGTAGTAGTAGTGGTAGTAGTAGTAGTAGTGATAGTAGTAGTAGTAGCAGTGGTAGTAGTAGTGGTAGTAGTAGTAGTAGCAGTGGTAGTGGTAGTAGTAGTAGCAGTAGTGATAGTAGCAGTAGTAGTAGTGGTAGTGGTAGTGCTAGTAGCAGTAGTGGTAGTGGTAGTAGTAGTGGTAGTAGTAGTAGCAGTAGTAGTAGTAGTGGTAGTGGTAGTAGTAGTAGTAGTGATAGTAGTAGTGGTAGTAGTGGTAGTAGTAGTAGTAGCAGTAGTAGTAGTAGTAGTAGTAGTGGTAGTGGTAGTAGTAGTAGTAGTGATAGTAGTAGTGGTAGTAGTGGTAGTAGTAGTAGTAGCAGTAGTAGTAGTAGTAGTAGTAGTGGTAGTGGTAGTAGTAGTAGTAGTAGTAGTAGTAGTGGTAGTGGTAATAGTAGTAGTAGTAGTAGTGGTAGTGGTAGTAGTAGTAGTAGTAGTAGTTGTCGTAGTAGTAGTCATAGTAGTAGTAGTAGTAGTAGTAGTAGTGATAGTGGTAATGGTAGTAGTAGTGGTAGTGGTAATAGTAGTGGTAGTGGTAATAGTAGTAGTAGTAGTAGTAGCAGTAGTAGTAGTAGTAGTAGTAGTAGTAGTAGTAGCAGTAGTAGTAGTAGTAGTAGTAGTGGTAGTGCTAGTAGTAGTAGTAGCAGTAGTAGTAGTGGTAGTGGTAGTAGCAGTAGTAGTCGTGGTAGTGGTAGGAGTAGTAGTGGTAGTAGTAGTAGTAGTAGTAGTGGTAGTGGTAGTTGTAGTAGCAGTAGTAGTAGTAGTAGTAGTAGTAGTGGTAGTAGTAGTGGTAGTGGTAATAGTAGTAGTAGTAGTAGTAGTAGTTGTCGTAGTAGTAGTCATAGTAGTAGTAGTAGTAGTAGTAGTAGTGATAGTGGTAATGGTAGTAGTGGTAGTGATAGTAGTAGTAGCAGTAGTAGTAGTAGTAGTAGTAGAGGTAGTAGTTGTAGTAGTAGTAATAGTAGTAGTAGTAGTTGTGGTAGTAGTAGTATTAGTGGTAGTAGTAGTAGTAGTAGTAGTAGTAGTGGTAGTAGTAGTGGTAGTAGTAGTGGTAGTGGTAATAGTAGTATTAGTAGTAGTAGTAGTAGTAGTGGTAGTAGTAGTATCAGTAGTAGTAGTAGTAGTAGTAGTAGTAGTAGTAGTGGTAGTAGTGGTAGTGATAGTAGTAGTAGCAGTAGTAGTAGTAGTAGTAGTAGAGGTAGTAGTTGTAGTAGTAGTAATAGTAGTAGTAGTAGTTGTGGTAGTAGTAGTATTAGTGGTAGTAGTAGTAGTAGTAGTAGTAGTAGTGGTAGTAGTAGTAGTAGTAGTAGTAGATGTAGTAGTAGTACTAGTAGTAGCAGTGTTAGCTGTTGTAGTAGTGGTAGTAGTAGTAGTAGTAGTAGTAGTAGTAGTAGTAGTTGTGATAATAGTGGTAGTGGTAGTTTTAGTAGTCGTAATAATAGTAGTGGTAGCAGTGGAAGTAGTAGTGGTAGCAGTAGTAGTAGTAATAGTAGTAGTGGTAGCATTGGAAGTAGTAGTACTATTAGTAGCAGTGGTAGCTTTGGTTGTAGTGGTAGTAGTAGTAGTAGCAGTAGTAGTAGTATTAGTAGTGATAGTGGTAGTGGTGGTAGTAGTATTAGTAGTGGTAGCAGTAGTAGTAGTTGTGGAAGTAGTAGTAGTGGTAGTAGTGGTAAAATAAGTAGTAGTGGTAGTAGTTTTAGTAGTAGTAGTAGTAGTAGTAGTAGTAGTAGTAGTAGTAGTAGTAGTAGTAGTAGTAGTAGCAGTGGTAGTAGGTGTGGTGCTAGTGGCAGTGGTAGAAGTAGTAGTATTGGTAGCGGTAGTAGCAGTGATAGCAGTAGTAGTAGTAGTAGTGGTAGTAGTGGTAGTAGTAGTGGTGGTAGTGGTAGAAGTTGTAATAGTAGTGGTAGTATTAGTGGTAGTAGTGGTGGTAGTTGTAGTAGTGGTAGAAGTGGTAGTGGTAGTTGGAGTGGTAGTAGTGGATGTTGTAGTGGTAGTAGTTGTAGTCGTTGTAGTAATAGTGGTAGTAGTTGTAGTGGTAGTGGTAGTTGTGGTAGTATTTGTAGTAGTAGTAATGGTAGTAGTGGATTAAAATCCAAGATGGCGTAGTGGTCAGGTGTCTTTGTCTGCGTCTTGTCTTGTCCCGTGTGTATATCTTTATATATATATTTTTATATATTTTTTCTTCGCATATATTTTTTTATAGTTTTCCTACTCCAAACTTCAACATACTCTCCTGCAACCTGCCTTACCCAATGTGGTATGGATCTGCTATGTTGGAATCCCCAACAGAAGCTAGCCAGCTAACTAGCTACGAGCTAGTAGTTACCTAGCCACTGCTAGCGGTCATCAGCGAATCTTTATCCCGGACAACTCATGCCAGTCTGCACAGCGCGATTAGACCCAGAGCTTATCGGACTTCTTTTTCTCCATATCCCCAGATTCCTACCGCTCTGAACCACTTTACCTGGATCATCGCAGCTACCTGATACTCGATTGGCTTCTCCTGGCTAACGTCTCTGTCCCGAAGCAAGCACCGACTAGCCTATGCTAGGCCCATCTCCCGGCTAGCTGAAGAGGTCCATTTTCCGCTCCTTGAGCTACAATACCTATTTTGCCAATTGGCCTGGACCCCTTTTACTGCCGATACGGAGCCCCGCCGATCCATCACGACTGGACTACTGACGTTATCCGCCCAAGGTTTTTTTTCAACAGGCTCCTCCTTTTCCCTGAATACCCATCTGCTTGCCTGCTAGCCGCGGCGCGCTAGCTGTCTAGAGCATACCGGACTGTTAGCTGAAGAGGTCCATCAGCCACTTTTTTGGCTACTATACCTATTTTGCCAATTGGCCTGGACCCTTTTACTACACGGACCCCTGCTGATCGATCACGACTGGTCTGCCGACGTAACCGCTCGAGGGGGCTACAACAGACTTCTTCCGTTGCGACGTCCCTCTAAGGCCCTTCTGCTAGCCTGCTAGCTCTGGCCCGCTAGCTGTCTGAATCACCGTGTCTCCAGCCCGCCCAGCTACTCACTGAACCCTATGATCACTCGGCTACGTATGCCTCTCCCTAATGTCAATATGCCTTGTCCATTGCTATTTTGGTTAGTGGTTATTGTCTTATTTTACTGTAGAGCCTCCAGCCCTGCTCAATATGCCTCAACTAACCCTTTTGTCCCACCTCCCACACATGCGGCGACCTCACTTGGTTTAATTGATGTCTCTAGAGACAATACCTCTCTCATCGTCACTCAATGCATAGGTTTACCTCCACTGTATTCACATCCTACCATACCTTTGTCTGTACATTATGCATTGCATCTATTCTACCGTGCCTAGAAACTTGCTCCTTTTACTCTCTGTTACGAGCGTATTAGACGACCAGTTCTTATAGCCTTTAGCCGTACCCTTATCCTACGCCTCCTCAGCTCCTCTGGTGATGTAGAGGTTAATCCAGGCCCTGCAGTGCCTAGCTCCACTCCCATTCCCCAGGCGCTCTCATTTGTTGACTTCTGTAACCGTAAAAGCCTTGGTTTCATGCATGTTAACATTAGAAGCCTCCTCCCTAAGCCTAAGGCCACAAAAAAAACGTACATTTCCATCCTTAACTATAACATTGTCCGACAAGATAGAACTGCGGAGTTGCAATCTACTGCAGAGATAGCCTGCAGAGTTCTGTCATACTATCCAGGTCTGTGCACAAACAATTTGAGCTTCTACTATTAAAAATCCACCTTTCCAGAAACAGGTCTCTCACCGTTGCCGCTTGCTATAGACCACCTTCTGCCCCCAGCTGTGCCCTGGACACCATATGTGAATTGATTGCCCCCCATCTATCTTCAGAGTTCGTGCTGCTAGGTGACCTAAACTGGGACATGCTTAACACCCCAGCCATCCTACAATCTAAGCTTGATGCCCTCAATCTCACACAAATTATCACTGAACCCACCAGGTACAACCCCAAATCCATAAACACAGGCACCCTCATAGATATCATCCTAACCAACCTGCCCTCTAAATACACCTCTGATGTCTTCAACCAGGATCTCAGCAATCACTGCCTCGTTGCTTGTGTCTATAATGGGTTTGCGGTCAAACGACCACCCCTGATCACTGTCAAACGCTCCCTAAAACACTTCAGCAAGCAGGCCTTTCTAATCGACCTGGCCCGGGATCCTGGAAGGATATTGACCTCATTCCATCAGTAGATGCCTGGTTATTCTTTAAAGTTAGTGAGGGAGTCTACAGCTTCAGTCATTTTTGCAGTCATTGGCAGCAGAGACCTGTAAGGAAAGACCAGTGAAATATACCTGCAGGAGCGAGTGTTACGGATGGGTGCTGTTATGGTGACCAGTGAGCTGAGATAAGGCGGGGCTTTACCTAGCAAAGACTTATAGATGACCGGGAGCCAGTGGGTTTGGCGACGAATATGAAGCGAGGGCCAGGCAACGAGAGCATACAGGTCGTAGTGGTGGGTAGTATATGGGGCTTTGGTGACAAAACAGATGGCACTGTGATAGACTGCATCCAATTTGCTGAGTAGCGTAGTGGAGGCTATTTTATAAATGACATTGCCGATGTCAGTGATCGGCAGGATAGTCAGTTTTACGAGGGTATGTTTGGCAGTATGAGAGAAGGATGCTTTGTTGCAAAATAGGAAGCCGATTCTAGATTCAATTTTGGATTGGAGATGCTTAATGTGAGTCTGGAAGGAGAGTTTACAGTCTAACCAGACACCTAGGTATTTGTAGATGTCAACATATTCTAAGTCAGAACCGTCCAGAGTAGTGATGCTGGACGTGCGGGCAGGTGCCTGTAGCGATCGGTTGAAGAGCATGCATTTAGTTTTACTTGCATTCAAGAGCAGTTGGAGGCCACGGAAGGAGAGTTGTATGGCATTGAAGCTCGTCTGGAGGTTAGTTAACACAGTGTCCAAAGAAGGGCCAGAAGTATATAGAATTATATCATCTGCGTAGAGGTGGATCAGAGAATCACCAGCAGCAAGAACGACATCATTGATGTATGCAGAGAAAAGAGTCAGCCCGAGAATTGAACCGTGTGGCACCCCCATAGAGACTGCCAGAGGTCCAGACAACAGGCCCTCCGATTTGGCACACTGAACTCTGTCTGAGAAGTAGTTGGTGAACCAGGCGAGGCAGTCATTTGAGAAACCAAGGCTGTTGAGTCTGCCGATAAGAATGTGGTGATTGACAGAGTCGAAAGCCCTGGCCAGATCGATGACTACAGCTGCAAAGTATTGTCTCTTATCGATGGAGGTTATGATATCGTTTAGGACCATGAGCGTGGCTGAGGTACACCCATGACCAGCTCGGAAACCAGATTGCATAGCGGAGAAGGTACGGTGGGATTCAAAATGGCCGATGATCTGTTTGTTAACTTGGCTTTTGAAGACCTTAGAAAGGCAGGATAGGATAGATATAGGTCTGTAGCAGTTTGGGTCTAGAGTGTCTCCCCCTTTGAAGAAGGGGATGACTGGGGCAGCTTTCCAATCTTTGGGGATCTCAGACGATACGAAACAGAGGTTGAACAGGCTAGTAATAGGGGTTGCAACTATTTCAGCTGATAATTTTGGAAAGAGAGTGTCCAGATTGTCTAGCCCTGCTGATTTGTAGGGGTCCAGATTTTAGAGCTCTGTCTGAACATCAGCTATCTGGATTTGGGTGAAGAAGAAATGAGGGAGGCTTGAGCAAGTTTCTTTGGGGGGTGCAGGGCTGTTGACCAGGGTAGGGGTGGCCAGATGGAAAGCATGGCCAGCCGTAGAAAAACGCTTATTGAAATTCTCACTGTGAATTTATCGGTGTTGACAGTGTTTTCTATCCTCAGTGCAGTGGGCAGCTGGGAGGAGGTGCTCTTATTCTCCATGGACTTTACAGTGTCCCAGAAATTCTGGGAACTTTTTGCTTTCCTAACTGCCTGTGTATATTGGTTCCTTGCTTCCCCGAAAAGTTGCATATCGTGGGGGCTATTCGATGCTAATGCAGTACGCCACAGGATGTTTTTGTGCTGGTCAAGGGCAGTCAGGTCTGGAGTGAACCACGGGCTATATCTGTTCCTGGTTCTGCATTTTTTGAATGAGGCATGCTTATTTAAGATTGTGAGAAAAACACTTTTAAAGAAAAATGAACAGGTCTGTGAGAGCCGGAATTCTTACTGGTTTGTAGGTTTTCAAATACTTATGTCATGCAATAAAATGCAAATTAATTACTTAAAAATCACACAATGTGATTTTCTGGATTTTTGTTTTAGATTCCGTCTCTCACAGTTGAAGTGTACCTACGATAAAAATTACAGACCTCTACATGCTTTGTAAGTAGGAAAACCTGCAAAATCGGCAGTGTATCAAATACTTGTTCTCCCCACTGTATATATATTTTAATTTCATAGACCTACTAGGCATGCATGCCTTGACCTTGATAGAGATTATAATGTCGTTTAAGCTCCCCTATATTGCTCCCCTATATTGCTCCCCTATATTGCTCCCATATATTGCTCCCCTATATTGCTCCCATAAATTTCTCCCATATATTGCTCCCCTATATTTCTCCCATATATTGCTCCCATATATTGCTCCCCTATATTGCTCCTGTATATTGCTCCCGTATATTGCTCCCCTATATTGCTCCCCTATATTGCTCCCCTATATTGCTCCCCTATATTGCTCCCCTATATTGCTCCCCTATATTGCTCCCATATATTGCTCCCATATATTGCTCCCCTATATTGCTCCCCTATATTTCTCCCATATATTGCTCCCCTATATTGCTCCCATAAATTGCTCCCCTATATTGCTCCCCTATATTGCTCCCCTATATTGCTCCCCTATATTGCTCCCCTATATTGCTCCCCTATATTGCTCCCCTATATTGCTCCCCTATAGTGCTCCCCTATATTGCTCCCCTATATTGCTCCCCTATATTGCTCCCCTATATTGCTCCCATATATTGCTCCCCTATATTGCTCCCATATATTGCTCCCCTATATTGCTCCCATATATTGTTCCCCTATATTGCTCCCATATATTGCTCCCCTATATTGCTCCCATATATTGCTCCCCTATATTGCTCCCATATATTGCTATCAAGTACTCCAGTTCACTTGTGTATCACCAGTCTATTATTTTCCTTCAGTTTGTTCATTTATTGAAATGCATCCACGGTCATATTCATAACCAATGTCCATCCTCGCCTACTTACTTTTGTCTTCTGTTTGTTGCCCGGCGTTCTTGGAGCCCCTCTCGTGCACGTCCATCTCCTTCTATGAGGCGTGCCCGTGCAACTTGGTCTATACCTGATTATGCTCAAAAAAACAAACGCTCCTTTTTTCCTGTGTGGATTTTGTCATTTTGGTTATTAATCCAGTCAATGTGTGAACATGATGCACACGTTTTCATAAAAGCATGAAACTTGAACATGTGAATGAACATTTTCAGACAGGGAGCTAATCGCAAAAAACGCCTCCTGGCGACGGTGGTGGCCATTTAGTTTTTCCTCCATAGTTGGGTAATGTATTTTCCTTTACTTCCTTAGTATCTGCTCAACCAAATATGACAACACAGAAAAGGTGATATTTTTTTTTTACCCTTATTTTACCCTGTTGTCATGATATCTGTTACATTCCCCAGTTTCTGTGTTGTGGGTCTGTATGTATGTATTTCAGGAAATGGCTTCCTGGATTCCCCTAAGCAGCTGATTGGTCGGCCCCATTGCTAATTGGAGCTGACCCCGCCTTCTCGTCAGAGGATACAGCTGTCTGCCATTACAGACTCCTTCTCCAGCTGCATAAAAGCCAGTGTTCCTTTGCTCAGAGAGGGAGCTGATTGGTATGTCCTGTGTTGCTCAGAGAGCTGATTGGTTTGTCCGGTGTTGCTCAGAGAGCTGATTGGTTTGTCCGGTGTTGCTCAGAGAGCTGATTGGTATGTCCTGTGTTGCTCAGAGAGAGAGCTGATTGGTATGTCCTGTGTTGCTCAGAGAGAGCTGATTGGTATGTCCTGTGTTGTTCAGAGAGAGCTGATTGGTATGTTCTGTGTTGCTCAGAGAGAGCTGATTGGTATGTCCTGTGTTGCTCAGAGAGCTGATTGGTTTGTCCTGTGTTGCTCAGAGAGCTGATTGGTTTGTCCTGTGTTGTTCAGAGAGCTGATTGGTTTGTCCTGTGTTGTTCAGAGCTGATTGGTATGTTCTGTGTTGCTCAGAGAGAGCTGATTGGTATGTCCTGTGTTGCTCAGAGAGCTGATTGGTTTGTCCTGTGTTGTTCAGAGAGCTGATTGGTATGTCCTGTGTTGCTCAGAGAGAGCTGATTGGTATGTCCTGTGTTGCTCAGAGAGCTGATTGGTTTGTCCGGTGTTGCTCAGAGAGCTGATTGGTATGTCCTGTGTTGCTCAGAGAGAGCTGATTGGTATGTCCTGTGTTGCTCAGAGAGAGCTGATTGGTATGTCCTGTGTTGCTCAGAGAGAGCTGATTGGTATGTCCTGTGTTGCTCAGAGAGAGCTGATTGGTATGTCCTGTGTTGCTCAGAGAGAGCTGATTGGTTTGTCCTGTGTTGTTCAGAGAGCTGATTGGTATGTCCTGTGTTGCTCAGAGAGAGCTGATTGGTATGTCCTGTGTTGCTCAGAGAGAGCTGATTGGTATGTCCTGTGTTGCTCAGAGAGCTGATTGGTTTGTCCTGTGTTGTTCAGAGAGCTGATTGGTATGTCCTGTGTTGCTCAGAGAGAGCTGATTGGTATGTCCTGTGTTGCTCAGAGAGCTGATTGGTTTGTCCGGTGTTGCTCAGAGAGCTGATTGGTATGTCCTGTGTTGTTCAGAGAGCTGATTGGTATGTCCTGTGTTGCTCAGAGAGCTGATTGGTTTGTCCGGTGTTGCTCAGAGAGCTGATTGGTTTGTCCGGTGTTGCTCAGAGAGCTGATTGGTATGTCCGGTGTTGCTCAGAGAGAGCTGATTGGTATGTCCTGTGTTGCTCAGAGAGAGCTGATTGGTATGTCCTGTGTTGCTCAGAGAGAGCTGATTGGTATGTCCTGTGTTGCTCAGAGAGCTGATTGGTATGTCCTGTGTTGCTCAGAGAGAGAGCTGATTGGTATGTCCTGTGTTGCTCAGAGAGAGCTGATTGGTTTGTCCTGTGTTGCTCAGAGAGCTGATTGGTATGTCCTGTGTTGCTCAGAGAGCTGATTGGTATGTCCTGTGTTGCTCAGAGAGAGCTGATTGGTATGTTCTGTGTTGCTCAGAGAGAGAGCTGATTGGTATGTTCTGTGTTGCTCAGAGAGAGAGCTGATTGGTATGTCCTGTGTTGCTCAGAGAGAGAGCTGATTGGTATGTCCTGTGTTGCTCAGAGAGAGAGCTGATTGGTATGTCCTGTGTTGCTCAGAGAGAGAGCTGATTGGTATGTCCTGTGTTGCTCAGAGAGAGAGCTGATTGGTATGTCCTGTGTTGCTCAGAGAGAGAGCTGATTGGTATGTCCTGTGTTGCTCAGAGAGAGCTGATTGGTATGTCCTGTGTTGCTCAGAGAGCTGATTGGTATGTCCTGTGTTGCTCAGAGAGAGCTGATTGGTATGTCCTGTGTTGCTCAGAGAGAGCTGATTGGTATGTCCTGTGTTGCTCAGAGAGAGCTGATTGGTATGTCCTGTGTTGCTCAGAGAGAGCTGATTGGTATGTCCTGTGTTGCTCAGAGAGAGCTGATTGGTATGTCCTGTGTTGCTCAGAGAGCTGATTGGTTTGTCCTGTGTTGTTCAGAGAGCTGATTGGTATGTCCTGTGTTGCTCAGAGAGAGCTGATTGGTATGTCCTGTGTTGCTCAGAGAGAGCTGATTGGTATGCCCTGTGTTGCTCAGAGAGCTGATTGGTTTGTCCTGTGTTGTTCAGAGAGCTGATTGGTATGTCCTGTGTTGCTCAGAGAGAGCTGATTGGTATGTCCTGTGTTGCTCAGAGAGCTGATTGGTTTGTCCGGTGTTGCTCAGAGAGCTGATTGGTATGTCCGGTGTTGCTCAGAGAGCTGATTGGTATGTCCTGTGTTGCTCAGAGAGCTGATTGGAATGTCCTGTGTTGCTCAGAGAGCTGATTGGTTTGTCCGGTGTTGCTCAGAGAGCTGATTGGTATGTCCGGTGTTGCTCAGAGAGAGCTGATTGGTATGTCCGGTGTTGCTCAGAGAGAGCTGATTGGTATGTCCTGTGTTGCTCAGAGAGAGCTGATTGGTATGTCCTGTGTTGCTCAGAGAGCTGATTGGTATGTCCTGTGTTGCTCAGAGAGCTGATTGGTATGTCCTGTGTTGCTCAGAGAGAGCTGATTGGTTTGTCCTGTGTTGCTCAGAGAGCTGATTGGTATGTCCTGTGTTGCTCAGAGAGCTGATTGGTATGTCCTGTGTTGCTCAGAGAGAGCTGATTGGTATGTTCTGTGTTGCTCAGAGAGCTGATTGGTATGTTCTGTGTTGCTCAGAGAGAGAGCTGATTGGTATGTCCTGTGTTGCTCAGAGAGAGAGCTGATTGGTATGTCCTGTGTTGCTCAGAGAGAGAGCTGATTGGTATGTCCTGTGTTGCTCAGAGAGAGAGCTGATTGGTATGTCCTGTGTTGCTCAGAGAGAGAGCTGATTGGTATGTCCTGTGTTGCTCAGAGAGAGCTGATTGGTATGTCCTGTGTTGCTCAGAGAGAGAGCTGATTGGTATGTCCTGTGTTGCCCAGAGAGAGCTGATTGGTATGTCCTGTGTTGCCCAGAGAGAGCTGATTGGTATGTCCTGTGTTGCTCAGAGAGAGAGTTGATTGGTATGTCCTGTGTTGCTCAGAGAGAGCTGATTGGTATGTCCTGTGTTGCTCAGAGAGAGAGCTGATTGGTATGTCCTGTGTTGCTCAGAGAGCTGATTGGTATGTCCTGTGTTGCTCAGAGAGAGAGCTGATTGGTATGTCCTGTGTTGCTCAGAGAGAGAGCTGATTGGTATGTCCTGTGTTGCTCAGAGAGAGAGCTGATTGGTATGTCCTGTGTTGCTCAGAGAGAGAGCTGATTGGTATGTCCTGTGTTGCTCAGAGAGAGAGCTGATTGGTATGTCCTGTGTTGCTCAGAGAGAGCTGATTGGTATGTCCTGTGTTGCTCAGAGAGAGCTGATTGGTATGTCCTGTGTTGCTCAGAGAGAGAGCTGATTGGTATGTCCTGTGTTGCTCAGAGAGAGCTGATTGGTATGTCCTGTGTTGCTCAGAGAGAGAGCTGATTGGTATGTCCTGTGTTGCTCAGAGCTGATTGGTATGTTCTGTGTTGGTTGTTGCTCAGTTTTTGTAAAGTATTTTGTAGCCGGTTCTGCTGAGGTATGTTCTTGTCACAAGGACTGTTTTGATTATTGAAATGGTTTACTTACGTTTGTATTATTCTGATTTGTTTGTTCCCAGGGGGGGGGAGGGGAAGGCACCTTGGGAGTGCTTAGGCAAGAGGCCCGCGGGCATACATAGTATGTACTCTGGCTATGCACACTAGGTAAGACTTGGGCGGACCACCCTCTGTATGTTGGTTGGTGGTGCTAGTTAGGTAAGTAGTGGGTAGGTAGGAGAGGGGGCTCTTTAACTTCAACTTTCTTTGCTTTGGTTCCGTCCATCCCCTTTTCCCCAAAATACCGTGTGAAGGAATAAATTCCCTGTTAACGGTAATATTCTCTGCCTCTGTCATCCCTACCCGCACCTGCAGTCACATACCTCTTTACCTCCACCTGCAGTCATACCTCTTTACCTCCACCTACAGTCACATACCTCTTTACCTCCACCTACAGTCCCATACCTCTTTACCTCCACCTACAGTCCCATACCTCTTTACCTCCACCTGCAGTCATACCTCTTTACCTCCACCTGCAGTCACATACCTCTTTACCTCCACCTGCAGTCACATACCTCTTTACCTCCACCTGCAGTCCCATACCTCTTTCACTCCACCTGCAGTCACATACCTCTTTACCTCCACCTACAGTCCCATACCTCTTTCACTCCACCTACAGTCCCATACCTCTTTACCTCCACCTACAGTCCCATAACCTCTTTACCTCCACCTACAGTCCCATACCTCTTTACCTCCACCTGCAGTCACATACCTCTTTACCTCCACCTGCAGTCACATACCTCTTTACCTCCACCTGCAGTCACATACCTCTTTACCTCCACCTGCAGTCACATACCTCTTTACCTCCACCTGTAGTCACATACCTCTTTATCTCCACCTGCAGTCACATACCTCTTTACCTCCACCTGCAGTCACATACCTCTTTACCTCCACCTGCAGTCACATACCTCTTTCACTCCACGGGGAGTTAAGTGTAGCAGGGTATTGCGTTCCCTCCAAGAGGCGTGCGTAACAATATCAAATTGGTAGTTGCAGTCTGCAACTCCTCTACTTACTCGGGAGAGGCGAAGGTCGAGAGCCATGCGTCCTCCGAAACACAAACCAGCCGCACCGATGTGATGGAGGCAATACAGTCCAGCTGGCGACCAAAGACAGCTTGCAGGTGCCCAGCCCCCCGCAAGGAATCGCTAGAGCACGATGGGTTAAGGAAATCCTGGCCGGCCATACCCTCCCCTAACCCGGACGATGCTGGGCCAATTGTGCACTGCGTCAAGGGTCTCCCAGTTGCGGCCGGCTGTGACACAGACTGGGATCAAACCCGGGTCTGTAGTGACACCTCAAGCACTGCAATGCAGTGTGTTAGACAGTTCCGCCACTTGGGAGGCTCTACAGTCGTGGCATAAAGTTTTGAGAATGACACAAATATTAATTTCCACAAAGTTTGCTGCTTCAGTGTCTTTAGATATTTTGGTCAGATGTTACTATGGAATACTGAAGTATAATTACAAGCATTTCATAAGTGTCAAAGGCTTTTATTGACAAGTACATGAAGTTGATGCAAAGAGTCGATATTTGCAGTGTTGACCCTTCTTTTTCAAGACCTCTGCAATCTGCCCTGGCATGCTGTCAATTAACTTCTGGGCCACATCCTGACTGATGGCAGCCCATTCTTGCAAAATCAATGCTTGGAGTTTGTTTGTCCACCCGCCTCTTGAGGATTGACCACACGTTCTCAATGGAATTAAGGTCTGGGGAGTTTTCTGGCCATGGACACAAAATATTTATGTTTTGTTCCCCGAGCCACTTAGTTATCACTTTTGCCTTATGGCAAGGTGCTCCATCATGCTGGAAAAGGCATTGTTGGTCACCAAACTGTTCCTGGATGGTTGGGAGAAGTTGCTCTCGGAGGATGTGTTGGACCCATTCTTTATTCATGGCTGTGTTCTTAGGCAAAATTGTGAGTGAGCCCACTCCCTTGGCTGAGAAGCAACCCCACACATGAATGGTCTCAAGATGCTTTACTGTTGGCATGACACAGGACTGATGGTAGCGCTCAGCTTGTCTTCTCCGGACAAGCTTTTTTCCGGATGCCCCAAACAATCGGAAAGGGGATTCATCAGAGAAAATGACTTTACCCCAGTCCTCAGCAGTCCAATCCCTGTACCTTTTGCAGAATATCAGTCTGTCCCTGATGTTTTTCCTGGAGAGAAGTGGCTTCTTTGCTGCCCTTCTTGACACCAGGCCATCTTCCAAAAGTCTTCGCCTCACTGTGCGTGCAGATGCACTCACCTGCCTGCTGCCATTCCTGAGCAAGCTCTGTACTGGTGGTGCCCCGATCCCGCAGATGAATCAATTTTAGGAGACGGTCCTGGCCCTTGCCTGACTTTCTTGGGCGCCCTGAAGCCGCCTTCACAACAATTGAACTGCTCTTCTTGAAGTACTTGATGAGCCGATAAATAGTTGATTTAGGTGCAATCTTACTGGCAGCAATATCCTTGCCTGTGAAGCCTTTTTTGTGCAAAGCAATGATGACGGCATGTGTTTCCCTGCAGGTAACCATGATTGACAGAGGAAGAACAATGATTCCAAGCACCACCCTCCTTTTGAAGCTTCCAGTCTGTTATTCAAACTCAATCAGCATGACAGGGGGATCTCCAGCCTTGTCCTCGTCAACACTCTCACCTGTGTTAACGAGAGAATCACTGACATGATGTCAGCTGGTCCTTTTGTGGCAGGGCTGAAATGCAGTGGGAATGTTTTGGGGGGGATTCAGTTCATTTGCATGGCAAAGAGGGACTTTACAATTTATTGCAATTCATCTGATCACTCATAACATTCTGGAGTATATGGAAATTGCCATCATACAAACTGAGGCAGCAGACTTTGTGTGAATTTATATTTGTGTCATTCTCAAAACTTGGCCACGACTGTAAAAAAGGTGATATCTAGCCCTATATTTTGATGATCAAGGATTTACAATGCTGCCATGTACAATCTCAAAAAAAGACCCCTGGCAGCCATTTTGCTATTCTGCCATAGCCGGAAAATGCATTTTCCTTCCTATCTGCTGAAACATGATAACATGTAAATGGTGATATCTACACCTATGTTTTAATGGTCAAGGATACCAATGGTGCCAAGTACAACATCTTAAACAGTTCAGATTATTATACAAAAGTGAATTTGGGTAAGCCATTGGGGAAAAAATCAAATTAAATCTGTTTCTGATAACGTACACAATAGAATACTATGTCTGTTGTTGATTTGAAAACCTTTTTTTAATAATGAAGCTCAGTTTGGGATATATTTTGGGGTCCTTAGCTGGTAGAGAATGGCACTTGCAATGCCAGGGTTGTGGGGTCGATTGCCACAGGTAACCAGTGCAATATTCCATATGTGTTATTTCATAGTTTTCATGTCTTCAATTAAAAAAAAGAAATGGACTCACTACTGTAGTGACTCTGGATCAGAGAGTCTGCTAAATGACTCACTACTGTAGTGACTCTGGATCAGAGAGTCTGCTAAATGACTCACTACTGTAGTGACTCTGGATCAGAGAGTCTGCTAAATGACTCACTACTGTAGTGACTCTGGATCAGAGAGTCTGCTAAATGACTCACTACTGTAGTGACTCTGGATCAGAGAGTCTGCTAAATGACTCACTACTGTAGTGACTCTGGATCAGAGAGTCTGCTAAATGACTCACTACTGTAGTGACTCTGGATCAGAGAGTCTGCTAAATGACTCACTACTGTAGTGACTCTGGATCAGAGAGTCTGCTAAATGACTCACTACTGTAGTGACTCTGGATCAGAGAGTCTGCTAAATGACTCACTACTGTAGTGACTCTGGATCAGAGAGTCTGCTAAATGACTCACTACTGTAGTGACTCTGGATAAGAGAGTCTGCTAAATGACTCACTAATGTAGTGACTCTGGATCAGAGAGTCTGCTAAATGACTCACTACTGTAAGTCGCTCTGGGTAAGAGAGTCTGTTAAATGACTCACTACTGAAGTGACTCTGGATCAGAGAGTCTGTTAAATGACTCACTACTGTAGTGGCTCTGGATCAGAGAGTCTGTTAAATGACTCACTACTGTAGTGACTCTGGATAAGAGTCTGCTAAATGACTCACTACTGTAGTGACTCTGGATCAGAGAGTCTGCTAAATGACTCACTACTGTAGTGGCTCTGGATCAGAGAGTCTGCTAAATGACTCACTACTGTAGTGGCTCTGGATCAGAGAGTCTGCTAAATGACTCACTACTGTAGTGGCTCTGGATCAGAGAGTCTGCTAAATGACTCACTACTGTAGTGACTCTGGATCAGAGAGTCTGTTAAATGACTCACTACTGTAGTGGCTCTGGATCAGAGAGTCTGTTAAATGACTAACATGTACAACGATGTGATGCACCACAGCATCATTTGTAGGAGGATTTGCTACTTTTCTGATCCTGTCTGTAGGTTCTAAAAGCCTAAATACATTTGATCCTCTGTTGCTCTTTACTACCAGGATATACGCTTGCTCTTATTCCAGAAAGCACAGCGGATATACCCTGGCATTATGTGGCTGAGTGATGAGGAGACAGACCACCAGATATACCCTGGCATTATGTGGCTGAGTGATGAGGAGACAGACCACCAGCTATACCCTGGCATTATGTGGCTGAGTGATGAGGAGACAGACCACCAGCTATACCCTGGCATTATGTGGCTGAGTGATGAGGAGACAGACCACCAGATATACCCTGGCATTATGTGGCTGAGTGATGAGGAGACATACCACCAGCTATACCCTGGCATTATGTGGCTGAGTGATGAGGAGACAGACCACCAGATATACCCTGGCATTATGTGGCTGAGCGATGAGGAGACAGACCACCAGAGATACCCTGGCATTATGTGGCTGAGTGATGAGGAGACAGACCACCAGCTATACCCTGACATTATGTGGCTGAGTGATGAGGAGACAGACCACCAGATATACCCTGGCATTATGGCTGAGTGATGAGGAGACAGACCACCAGATATACCCTGGCATTATGTGGCTGAGTGATGAGGAGACAGACCACCAGATATACCCTGGCATTATGTGGCTGAGTGATGAGGAGACAGACCACCAGCTATACCCTGGCATTATGTGGCTGAGTGATGAGGAGACAGACCACCAGATATACCCTGGCATTATGTGGCTGAGTGATGAGGAGACAGACCACCAGATATACCCTGGCATTATGTGGCTGAGTGATGAGGAGACAGACCACCAGATATACCCTGGCATTATGTGGCTGAGTGATGAGGAGACAGACCACCAGATATACCCTGGCATTATGTGGCTGAGTGATGAGGAGAAACAAATGTTTTTTTTGTCCATTGTGTATTTCCATTTGCGGAATATTAAGATAAAGCATGGAATAAAAAAAAAGGACTACCTAAAATTAAATAAAAACTATTTAGCTTCTATGTGGTAAATAGCAAGTGTGTGTATATAGATTGTTTATAGGCTTATCTCCCACATATCTGTACAGCACTTTGATATATCAGCTGAAGTAAAAAGGGCTTTATAAAAACATTTGATTTGATTTTGATTTGACATATCATCTTTGAAAAACCTACTGTTAATAAAACCTACTGTTAATAAAACCTACTGTTAATAAAACCTACTGTTAATAAAACCTACTGTTAATAAAACCTACTGTTAATAAAACCTACTGTTAATAAAACCTACTGTTAATAAAACCTACTGTTAATAAAACCTACTGTTAATAAAACCCACTGTTAATAAAACCTACTGTTAATAAAACCTACTGTTAATAAAACCCACTGTTAATAAAACCTACTGTTAATAAAACCTACTGTTAATAAAACCTACTGTTAATAAAACCTACTGTTAATAAAACATACTGTTAATAAAACCCACTGTTAATAAAACCCACTGTTAATAAAACCCACTGTTAATAAAACATACTGTTAATAAAACCTACTGTTAATAAAACCTACTGTTAATAAAACATACTGTTAATAAAACCTACTGTTAATAAAACCCACTGTTAATAAAACCCACTGTTAATAAAACCCACTGTTAATAAAACCTACTGTTAATAAAACCTACTGTTAATAAAACCTACTGTTAATAAAACCTACTGTTAATAAAACCTACTGTTAATAAAACCTACTGTTAATAAAACCCACTGTTAATAAAACCCACTGTTAATTAAACCTACTGTTAATAAAACCTACTGTTAATAAAACCTACTGTTAATAAAACATACTGTTAATAAAACCTACTGTTAATAAAACCTACTGTTAATTAAACCTGCTGTTAATTAAACCTACTGTTAATTAAACCTACTGTTAATTAAACCTACTGTTAATTAAACCTACTGTTAATTAAACCCACTGTTAATAAAACATACTGTTAATAAAACATACTGTTAATAAAACCTACTGTTAATAAAACATGGTAATAAAACCTACTGTTAATAAAACCTACTGTTAAAACCTACTGTTAATAAAACATGTTAATAAAACCTACTGTTAATAAAACCTACTGTTAATAAAACATACTGTTAATAAAACAATGTTAATTAAACCTACTGTTAATAAAACCTACTGTTAATAAAACCTACTCTTAATAAAACCTACTGTTAATTAAACCTTCTGTTCGTCAGTCTTTTCCCTAAATAGTGCACTACATAATTCTGTGTGTATTGTTATTGTATTGCTAGACAGTACTGCACTGTTGCGGCTGGACACATAATCATTTAGCTGTGGTTGAGATAATGTGTAATATTTTACCAGTATACTTTGATTAGATTTAGGTTCCGTTTGGGACGTAGCCCATGCTAACCAGGTTTTATCCTGGGCTCAGGGAACTGATTTGTTTCTGTGAAGTGTTTGTGAATCCCTCTTAGACTGATATCTGAGGGGCTGATTGGAGCTGATTCAGAATGCTATGTTGGCTGCCACTGTGACTGTCGTTGTCATGGTGCTGTTACCACGGTGTATAAACAGCTGTTGGCTCCCAGAGGTGTTGCCTGTGTTGAGTCGTGGGAAGATAATGTAACGTTGTGTTGTGTTTAGTTGAAGCAGGATAATGTGTTCATTCACTAGAGACTGTTGTCTCCCAGAGGTATCACTTGTGTGTGTTGAAATTAGGCAGAATAATGTGTGCTCTGTTGAGGCGAGAGAGCATCAAGTTAGGGATAGTGTTGTATTGTATTGAGTGGTGGCAGCATGATGCATTCATGGACAGCTTTTATGTTATCATGTGCATACTCAGTTCTCTTGAAGACTTTGGGCTTTTGTCCTAAATATTCTTACGGTCCTTTTACGGTCCTTTTAGGCAGAAACTCAAACAAGATGTACACGTGACAAGAACCATTCAACGCTGGTCTGACCAATCGTAATCCACGCTTCAAGATTGTTTTGATCACGTTCCTGGCAGCCTCAGAAAATAACATGGATCTATACTCTGATTCGGTGAGTTTATAAGGACGTTAAAGATGTTGTACCCACTGTGACTATTAAAACCTACCCTAACCAGAAACAGTGGATAGATGGCGGCATTCGCACAAAACTGAAAGCGCGAACCACCGCATTTAACCATGGAAAGATGACTGGGAATATGGCCGACTATAAACAGTGTAGTTATTCCCTCCACAAAGCAATCAAACAAGTGAAATGATGGTATAGAGACGAAGTGTAGTCGCAATTCAACGGCTCAGACACGAGACGTATGTGGCAGGGTCTACAGGCAATTACGGACTACAAAAAGAAAACCAGCCACGTCACAGACACCAACGTCTTGCTTCCAAAATAAATCTTCCCCAGAGTTGATGAGTACCCAGAGAGATTTTGACTGGTTCCCCCACAGCAACATGGCATGAAAAGGAATGCGAGTAAGGGGAAAGGAAAAGTTCTCCGTATGGCCCACCAGAGTACTCGCTGCTACCGGTGAGCCTGTTCTTTTAGTGGACAGGTGGAGACAAAATGACCAGTAGTCCCGCAATACAGGCAGCTCGTAGTGTGAAGCCTGTATAGCCGTTCAGCTGGAGACAGCCTAGTTCTGCCTAGTTGCATGGGCTCAGGAATAGGTGAACCATCAGTCTTTGGAAATTCTCGCGGGAACTTGGGTAAGGAGTCGTCCGGTACTTCTGGCATACCTTGAATCGACCCTCCTCTCCTTCCTTCATTCCTGTAGTCGTCCATCAATCCGAATGGTCAAGGCGATGAGCAAGTCGAGATCCATCAGTAGTTCCCGGGGTGTAAGCTCATCCTTAACTTCCTCCGATACTCCGTGTTGGACCGTGTCGAACAGCTCTTCCAGGTCCCAAGCACTCTCAGCTAACCAATGTGCGGAAATCCATTGTGTAGTCTGTCACACTACAGGAGCAGCCTCTCTGCTGAGGGGAACGAGGGGAACGTAGAAGGCTACAGCTTGAAAATGAGGTAGCACTGGGAGAGGAAAGCCCGGCAGGTTCTGGAATCTCCATCGTAGCACTCCGGAGGAGGTAAGCGGGGTTCTTGGGACACTGGAGTGACTGGGGAGGCGGTGCTGCTAATAACCAAGTTACTGAGGGACTGGGAGGTTACCGTTGTGGTAGGCTGCCTGATAGACAAGCCGCGTAATTGCTCCAGCAAAGAGTTCAACGCATGGTCATGGCGTTTGGCCAAGGTCTGGAACCCTTCCGTTAGACCGCGAAGCAACTCCTCGTGCCTTCCAATGGTGGCTCCTTGGGAGGAGTTGACATTTTGAAGCTGGTCCGAGTCTGCTGGGTCAGTCATGGCCAGTTCATACAATCGCGTTTAGGCAAGACTGCATTGAAGTAAAAGTTTATTACAACAACAGGGGCAGGCAAACGACAGTTCAAGGCAGGCAGGGGTCAATAATCAAGAGATGGGGCAAAGGGTCCAGAAAGGCAGGCAGGCTCAGGGTCAGGGCAGAAAGAAAGAAAGGTCAAAACCGGGGAGGACTAGAAAACAGGAGCAAGAAACAGACAGGAGCCGGGGAACAAACGCTGGTAGTTTTCACGAACAAAATGAACTGGCAACAGACAAACAGAGAACACAGGTATAAATACACAGGGGATAATGTGGAAGATGGGTGACATCTGGAGGAGGGTGGAGACAGGTGAAACAGATCAGGGTGTAACAACTTCCATTTAATTCTCTTGAAGGATCTGTGCCTTGTCCTAAATATTCTGACACCAAGTAGAAACTAGCAGTCTCTCCCAGCTCTTTAGTGGACTTGACACATTCAGCTGTTCATCAGTTTGTGGTGGTTGTCTTGGTTGGTGTAATTCATTTTTCTTCCGTCGTTAGGTCGAGTTACAATATCCAGACTGACACACACAAACAACAATCAATAATGGATCTCACACAAACACATAACATTCCTCTGTTCCTCCATTTTGAAATAATTCCGTAACAGTTACTGATCTATAAGCATAAACAAAACTCGAGACTCATTTCTATATTAGAAGCTTAACCCTTCACTATTTGTTGTTCTTGTTCCATAAAAACTGCAGCGATGATTCTGATATCAAATTCCTCCGGTTCAATAGTCATCGACCCAAAGGAAGTGTCCAGTTAGAAATTAATATTAGAACGTTGTTGTTGTATACAAACAACCAATCAGAGCACTTCCCTGGAGAGATGGAGCTGCTGTAAGGAAACACTACTGGATATGTCTCTAATGGCACCCTTTTTCCTATATAGTGCACTACTTTTAACCAGAGCCCTATGGCCAATGGCACCCTATTCCCTATATAGTGCACTACTTTTAACCAGACCCCTATGGCCAATGGCACCCTATTCCCTATATAGTGCACTACTTTTAACCAGAGCACTATGGCCAATGGCACCCTATTCCCTATATAGTGCACTACTTTTAACCAGAGCCCTATGGCCAATGGCACCCTATTCCCTATATAGTGCACTACTTTTAACCAGAGCCCTATGGCCAATGGCACCCTATTCCCTAAATGACACCCTATTCCCTAAATGGCACCCTATTCCCTAAATGACAGCCTATTCCCTAAATGGCACACTATTCCATAAATGGCACCCTATTCCCTAAATGGCACCCTATTCCCTATAAACAGAGTCCTTTGGGCCCTGGATAATGGTAGTGTATGGTTTATAGAATACCAACTGGGACGCAGTTATCCTCTCCTCTTGTTGTCCTCGAACCTCTAGCACCGTAAGTGGTTTGCAAGATGTTGCAGTGTGATGATGATATGGAAATATGTGTGTGTGTGTGTGTGTGTGTGTGTGTGTGTGATGATATGGCTGTACAACTCTCTGATCCTTATTGAGATCTTTACTGTCATCTGAGACTCTGTGGTCCATTATACGTCTCCGGAGGAGAGTCACAGTTTAATTGAGCTGAACAACCGAACACAGGCTGTGAAGCTCGCTGTGGTCATGCTGGAAGGAAGCTGATACTCTCTCACTTTCTTTCTCTCTCCCTTCATCTGTCTCCTTTCTCTCTCTCTCTCTTTCCCCCTCTTCCTTATTTATCTCTAATTCTCCCTCTCTCCCTTACTGTCTAGCCCTCTCTCTCTCTCTCCCTTACTGTCTACCCCTCTCTCTCTCTCCCTTACTGTCTAGCCCTCTCTCTCTCTCTCTCCCTTACTGTCTAGCCCTCTCTCTCTCTCTCTCCCTTACTGTCTACCCCTCTCTCTCCCTTACTGTCTACCCCTCTCTCTCTCTCCCTTACTGTTTACCCCTCTCTCTCTCTCCCTTACTGTCTAGCCCTCTCTCTCTCTCTCCCTTACTGTCTACCCGTCTCTCTCTCTCCCTTACTGTCTAGCCCTCTCTCTCTCTCTCTCCCTTACTGTCTAGCCCTCTCTCTCTCTCTCTCCCTTACTGTCTACCCCTCTCTCTCCCTTACTGTCTACCCCTCTCTCTCTCTCCCTTACTGTTTACCCCTCTCTCTCTCTCCCTTACTGTCTAGCCCTCTCTCTCTCTCTCTCCCCCTTACTGTCTAGCCCTCTCTCTCTCCCTCTCTCTCTCTCCCTTACTCTCTACCCCTCTCTCTCTCTCCCTTACTGTCTACCCCTCTCTCTCTCTCCCTTACTGTCTAGCCCTCTCTCTCTCTCTCCCTTACTGTCTACCCCTCTCTCTCTCTCCCTTACTGTCTACCTCCCTCTCTGTCTACCTCCCTCTCTCTCTCTCCCTTACTGTCTACCCCTCTCTCTCTCTCCCTTACTGTCTACCCCTCTCTCTCTCTCCCTTACTGTCTACCCCTCTCTCTCCCTTACTGTCTACCCCTCTCTCTCTCTCCCTTACTGTCTACCCCTCTCTCTCTATCCCTTACTGTCTACCCCTTTCTCTCTCCCTTACTGTCTACCCCTCTCTCTCTCCCTTACTGTCTACCCCTCTCTCTCCCTTACTGTCTACCCCTCTCTCTCCCTTACTGTCTAGCCCTCTCTCTCTCTCCCTTACTGTCTAGCCCTCTCTCTCTCTCCCTTACTGTCTAGCCCTCTCTCTCTCTCTCTCTCTCTACCTCCCTCTCTCTCCCTTACTGTCTACCCCTCTCTCTCCCTTACTGTCTAGCCCTCTCTCTCTCTCTCTCTACCTCCCTCTCTCTCCCTTACTGTCTACCCCTCTCTCTCCCTTACTGTCTACCCCTCTCTATCTCTCTCTCTCTCTACCTCCCTCTCCCCTTAGGATGTAACTCTGTATTTTCAAGGTAGGGTTAAAGGGATACTTCCCAATAGTCCCTCTCTCCAGTATGAAGGAAAATATCGGTAGTTTTGCATGCCAATGCCAAAACTCGCGTTAGCACAATGGCTGGCAGTCTATGGTATCTACTAGCATTCAAATTCATAAGGTTAGGCATTAACACCAATGGTTAAGGTAAAGGTTAAGTTTTGGGAGAGGCTTAAATCAAAAAAGTTAACATAAACTTTATATTGCTAGATTCGAACATGCAATCTTTGTAATCAGAGGCAGATGCTTACGCCGATCCACCATCCCCGTCCACAACAACCTAGCAAAACCCAAAACCTACTTAAAGGTAACAACGTTCACCGTTGCCCCCTAGTGGCCGATTTACACATCATCTCAGGACGTCCTCAGACATGGATGGACGTCGAATACTGGCTTGTATCACGTGTGACCTGTCTGAACTATGGGCCTTGTTCAAAAGTAGTGCACTATGTAGGAAATAGGGTGCCATTGGCCATAGGGCTCTGGTTAAAAGTAGTGCACTATATAGGGAATAGGGTGCCATTTAGGGAATAGTGTGCCATTTAGGGAATAGGTTGCCATTTAGGGAATAGGGTGTCATTTAGGGAATAGTGTGCCATTTAGGGAATAGGGTGCCATTTAGGGAATAGGGTGCCATTTAGGGAATAGTGTGCCATTTAGGGAATAGGGTGTCATTTAGGGAATAGGGTGTCATTTAGGGAATAGTGTGCCATTTAGGGAATAGGGTGTCATTTAGGGAATAGTGTGCCATTTAGGGAATAGGGTGTAATTTAGGGAATAGTGTGCCATTTAGGGAATAGGGTGTCATTTAGGGAATAGGTTGTCATTTAGGGAATAGGGTGCCATTTAGGGAATAGGGTGCCATTTAGGGAATAGTGTGCCATTTAGGGAATAGTGTGTCATTTAGGGAATAGGGTGTCATTTAGGGAATAGTGTGCCATTTAGGGAATAGTGTGCCATTTAGGGAATAGTGTGCCATTTAGGGAATAGTGTGCCATTTAGGGAATAGTGTGCCATTTAGGGAATAGTGTGCCATTTAGGGAATAGTGTGCCATTTAGGGAATAGTGTGCCATTAAGGGAATAGTGTGCCATTTAGGGAATAGGGTGTC
This sequence comes from Salvelinus alpinus, assembly GCF_045679555.1. Taxonomy (NCBI): domain Eukaryota; kingdom Metazoa; phylum Chordata; class Actinopteri; order Salmoniformes; family Salmonidae; genus Salvelinus; species Salvelinus alpinus. The sequence continues at coordinate 85,584,396 of NC_092092.1, forward strand.
ATTTAGGGAATAGTGTGCCATTTAGGGAATAGGGTGTCATTTAGGGAATAGGGTGCCATTTAGGGAATAGGGTGCCATTTGGAACTAGCATGAGAGAGGTTGTATAATTTGCAAGGTGCAGCACTTTTGTTATTATTATCAGCTGGCCAATACACTCTATGGTGATCAATAGGAGATAGATTTAATTAAATATTAAGATTAGGAAAATGAATTAGGAGATAAACAAACCTATGTAATCCGCAGAGTAGATGTTGAACATGTTGGCAGTAGTAGTGAGCATCCCATTAGGAGTATTCTGAAACCCATAATAATAGGATGAGCAAGTTTAGTGACTGTTATTCAATGCTAACTGGTTGATATTTTGTTGACACCTGACCTGATAGTTTCGCAAAAGTTTTTACGAATCCAAAAGCGTGATGTTGTAACGGCTTTCGTCGGTGGAAGGAGAGTACCAAAGCGCAGCGTGGTTATGTGTTCATCTTAATTTAATAAAAATCAAAAAACAGAACACTTCAAATACAAAACAACAAAAGTGAAAACCGAAACAGTTCTATCTGGCGCAGACACACAAAGACTGAAGACAACCACCCACAAAACACAATAGAACACAGGCTCCCTAAATATGGTTCCCAATCAGAGACAATGACTAACACCTGCCTCTGATTGAGAACCATATCAAGCCAAACCAGAAACCCCACATAGAAACAGTAAACATAGATAATACCCACCCAACTCACGCCCTGACCACACTAAAACAAAGAAAATACAAAATAACTATGGTCAGAACGTGACAGATGTGGGTTAGTACATAGACCTTTAGTACAACTAAAACTACTACCACTACACCTGATCTGTCACGCCCTGACCTTACAGATCCTTTTTATGTCTCTATTTTGGTATGGTCAGGGCGTGAGTTGGGGTGGGCATTCTATGTTTTGTGTTTCTATGATTTTCTATTTCTATGTTTTGGCCGGGTATGGTTCTCAATCAGGGACAGCTGTCTATCGTTGTCTCTGATTGGGAACCATACTTAGGTAGCCCTGTCTATCGTTGTCTCTGATTGAGAACCATACTTAGGTAGCCCTGTCTATCGTTGTCTCTGATTGGGAACCATACTTAGGTAGCCCTGTCTATCGTTGTCTCTGATTGGGAACCATACTTAGGTAGCCCTGTCTATCGTTGTCTCTGATTGGGAACCATACTTAGGTAGCCCTGTCTATCGTTGTCTCTGATTGAGAACCATACTTAGGTAGCCCTGTCTATCGTTGTCTCTGATTGGGAACCATACTTAGGTAGCCCTGTCTATCGTTGTCTCTGATTGAGAACCATACTTAGGTAGCCCTGTCTATCGTTGTCTCTGATTGAGAACCATACTTAGGTATCCCTGTCTATCGTAGTCTCTGATTGGGAACCATACTTAGGTAGCCCTGTCTATCGTTGTCTCTGATTGAGAACCATACTTAGGTATCCCTGTCTATCGTAGTCTCTGATTGGGAACCATACTTAGGTAGCCCTGTCTATCGTTATCTCTGATTGAGAACCATACTTAGGTAGCTCTTTTTTCCACCGTTCTTTGTGGGAAGTTGACTTTGTTTAGGGCACATAGCCTTTAGCTTCACGGTTTGTTGTTGTAGTGTTTATTGTTTTGTTCGGCGTCTTGTTTAATAAAGGAACATGTACGCTCACAACACTGCATCTTGGTCCTCTTTTGTCAACGGCCGTGACATGATGGTACATAGTCCTTTATTACTCCAACTACCACTACTACTACTACTACCACTACCACTACAACGGCCGTGACATGATGGTACATAGTCCTTTATTACTCCAACTACCACTACTACTACTACTACTACTACCACTACAACGGCCGTGACATGATGGTACATAGTCCTTTATTACTACCACTACCACTACTACTACTACTACCACTACAACGGCCGTGACATGATGGTACATAGTCCTTTATTACTACCACTACCACTACTACTACTACTACCACTACAACGGCCGTGACATGATGGTACATAGTCCTTTATTACTCCAACTACCACTACCACCACTACACCAACTGCTACTACCACTACTAATACCACCGCCACCACTACCACTCCTACTACTACTATCACTACTACTACTACCACCACTACTACCACTACTACCACTACTACTACTATCACTACCACTACTACTACTACTACTACTACTACTACCACTACCACTCCTACTACCACTACCACTCCTACTACTACTATCACTACCACTACTACTACCACTACTACTACTACTACCACTACCACTCCTACTACTACTACTACTACTACTACAACTAATACTACTACTACAACTACCATGACCAATACTACCTATACTAATACTACTACTACTACCACTACTACTACTACCACTACCACTCCTACTACTACTACTACTACTACTACTACTACTACTACTACAACTACCATGACCAATACTACCTATACTACTACTACTACTACCACCACTGCTACCTATACTACTACTACTACTACTATTGCTACTGCTACTACTACGACTTCCACTACTACTACCACTACTACTACTACTACTACTACCACTGCAACAAATACTACTACTACTACTACTACCACTACAACTAATACTACCACCACACTACTACTACTACTAGTATTATTACTACAACTACTAACACTACAACTAGTATTGCTACTACACCTACTCCTAATACTACTGCTACCACTACTACCACTACTAGTACCACTACAACTAATACTACCACCACACTACTACTACTACTACTACTACCACTACAACTAATACTACCACCACACTACTACTACTACTACTACTACTACCACTACAACTAATACTACCACCACACTACTACTACTACTACTACTACCACTACAACTAATACTACCACCACACTACTACTACAACTAGTATTATTACTACAACTACTAACACTACAACTAGTATTGCTACTACACCTACTACTAATACTACTGCTACCACTACTACCACTACTAGTACCACTATTACTACTAAAACTACTAGTGCTACTTTTGCTGATTCTACTACTGCTAAAACTGCTGCTACTACCACAAATACTGCTACTAGCACAAGATGGTAAATAGTAATTTACTACTACTACTACTACTACTACCACTACTACTACAAACACTACTACTACTACTACAACCACTACTTCTACCACTACAACAACTACCGCTATAACTACTACTGCTACTGCTAAAAACACTACTACTACAACGACTACTACCACTACTACTACTGCTACTACTACTACTACTACTGCTACTACTACTACCACTACAACTACTGCTGCGACTACTACTACTACCATACTACTACTACATTACTACCACTACCACTACCACTACTACTACTACTGCTACCAGTAATACATTATTAACACTACTACTACCACTATTACTACTACTACTGCTACAAATACTACTACTACTACTGCTACAACTACTTCTACTACCACTACTACTACTACCACTACTACTACTACTACTGCTACTAATACTACAACTACTTCTACTATTACTACGACTAAGACTACTACTACTACTGCTACAAATACTACTACTAAGACTGCTACTACCACTACTACTACTACCACTACTACTACTACTACTGCTACTAATACTACTAAGACTACAACTACTTCTACTATTACTACGACTAAGACTACTACTACTACTGCTACAAATACTACTACTAAGACTGCTACTACCACTACTACTACTACTACTACTACTGCTACTAATACTACTAAGACTTCTACTACTACTAATAAGAATTCTACAACTACTACTACTACTAAGACTACTACTACTACTACCACTACTACTAAGACTTCTCCTACTACTACTAAGACAGACGACTACTACTACTACTGGAACTACTACTACTACTAAGACTTATTATACTACTACTACTACTACTTCGACTACTAAGACTACTACTGGAACTACTACTACTACTAAGACTACTACTACTACTGGAACTACTACTACTACTAAGACTTATTATACTACTACTACTACTACTTCGACTACTAAGACTACTACTGGAACTACTACTACTACTAAGACTACTACTACTACTAAGACTACTACTACTACTACCACTACTACTAAGACTTCTCCTACTACTACTAAGACAGACGACTACTACTACTACTGGAACTACTACTACTACTAAGACTTATTATACTACTACTACTACTACTTCGACTACTAAGACTACTACTGGAACTACTACTACTACTAAGACTACTACTACTACTAAGACTACTACTACTACTAAGACTACTACTACTACTACTAAGACTACTACTACTACTACTATGACTACTTCTACTACCACTACTACTTGTTGTGGATCTGCTCCTGATGGCAGTGAAGAGGTAACATACATAAAGTTGATGATGGTAATAGCTTCTGTCTTGTTAAATGAAATTAGACAGACAGACAGACAGACAGACAGACAGACAGACAGACAGACCAGACCAGACCAGACCAGACCAGACAGAGAGAGCAGAAGGGTGCTACAGATCCTCTCAGTGGAACAGAGCCACATACTGCGTCCCAAAGGGCACCCCATGTCCCTATTTAGTGCACTACCTTTGACCAGGGACTATAGGGAATAGGGTCCCATTTGGGACCAATCCAAAGACACAGGCTGCTGCTGAAGCTGAACCACAATGTCCTCAGCTCTGGTGATTTCTCCATTTTATAGATATGGCCTCCAAGAGTGATTTGATGAAAATGTAAAATGGAACAACCACCAGATACTGTGAAGTGGGCCTGGTGATTTCATTCCATCAAGACTAGAAATCAACCACAAAACACTCCGGATATTAAAAATTGATTGAGTGTTTTTGATTCAAAAGTATAACTCCACATACTTTTCAAACTGCTAGGTAATGCGATCCAAACTGCACCCTATTCCTTATAAAGTCCACTACTTTTGTTCAGAGCCTTTATGTGGTCTATAGGGAAAAGGGTGCAGTTTAGCACGCAGTCCTAGGAGTGGATGGCACATACTCATATCCATTATGTTCCAAGCATCCTAGGGTATGTCCCAAACAGCACTATTTCCCCTTTATAGTACACTACTTCCCATATGGCTCTGGTCACTAAGTAGTGTACTAAAGAGGGAATAGGGTGCTCATTTGAATCACAAGGTAAGGATCTCAACCTTGCCAAAGCCACAAGAGTTTTCTTTCTTGATTTGCGTTCATTTCATTCCGAGAGCTCTGACACTGCTGCGCTCCAGGATAACACACACAGTAATTCAATCATCTTTGTCATCCTGTAAATAATGAAAGACATTCTAAATGGAAGGTCTTCTGATTGACAGGTTCAATGGGCACAGACACGCTATGACGCTAGCTTCATTTCTCTCATTCTCTCTCTGTTTCTCTCTCTCTCTCCACCTTCCTCTCTCTCTGGTTCTTCCTCTCTCTCCCTCTCTCTCTCTGTTTCTCTCTATCCACCTTCCTCTCTCTCTCTGGTTCTTCCTCTCTCTCCCCCTCTCTCTCTACCTTCCTCTCTCTCTCTGGTTCTTCCTCTCTCTCCCTCTCTCTCTCTCTCCACCTTCCTCTCTCTCTCTCTCTCTCTCTCTCTGGTTCTTCCTCTCTCTCCCTCTCTCTCTCCATCTTCCTCTCTCTCCCTCGCTCTCTGTTTCTCTCTATCCACCTTCCTCTCTCTCTCTCTGGTTCTTCCTCTCTCTCCCTCTCTCTCTGTTTCTCTCTCTTTCCCCCTCCTCTCTCTCTCTCTCTCTCTCCCTCTCTCTCTGGTTCTTCCTCTCTCTTCCTCTCTCTCTGGTTCTTCCTCTTTCTCCCTCGCTCTCTGTTTCTCTCTATCCATCTTCCTCTCTCTCTCTCCTTCTCTTTCTCTCTCTCTCTCTTGCCCCCCTCTCTCTCTCTCTCTCTCTTTCTCCCTATCTCTCTCTCTCTGTGTCTCTCTCCCCTTCTCCCCTCTCTCTCTCGCTTTCTCCCTATCTCTCTCTCTCTCTCTGTCTCTCTCCCCTTCTCCCCTCTCTCTGTCTCTCTCCCCTTCTCCCCTCTCTCTGTCTCTCTCCCCTCTCTCTGTCTCTCTCCCCTTCTCCCCTCTCTCTGTCTCTCTCAGTTCCAAGAAGTTGAATAAAAAATCTCAAACAATTTATTCATAGAAATGTGTTTCCATCCCAAATAGAATATAAAACACTGCTGGAATGTTTTATATTATATGATAATTCCATTTCCTACCGGTCTCCTGAGCCCATATCAGTGCATTTGCATTCAGCCAGTGAAAACCAGCTAACTGGCTTCTAATTTATCAAAAACAATGACTGACCATTTAAGCAGTTCAACATATAGGCAACAAAACAAGCTAACTGGCTTTTAATTCATCAAACACATTGACTGACCATTTAAGCAGTTCAACATATAGGCAACAAAACAAGCTAACTGGCTTTTAATTCATCAAACACATTGACTGACCATTTAAGCAGTTCAACATATAGTTAACAAAACAAGCTAACTGATTTCTAATTCATCAAACACATTGAAATGAAGATACAATAAAACACACAGATGATTCAAATGTTGAATTACAGAGTAAATAACCTTTGGAAGAAACCAGATGTGGTTTTCCTTTCGTAAATAGTTGTGTTGTTTACTTGTTTAATATCAACAGACATTCATAGAATACAAGTCAACTCCCATTTTCCTTTCAACATTTTCTGAAAGTGGCTGTGATATTTGTGAAATACGAGTTTGCTTCTACTGTTTGCATTTTGAATAACTTATTACGGATATTGGACAGGAAGGAAGAGACAAAACAACAATACACACACACACGCACACACACACACACACACACACACACACACACACACACACACACACACAATAGTTGTACTGTTCAGATTCTATTCAGATTCTCCTAATGATAATCGACACACACACACACACCAACATACACACATACACACACATGTGCACACACACACACACACACAATAATTGTACTGTTCAGATTTTCCTAAACCGGCAGCCATGAATTAAAAGGAACCAGAATGACTGTGTGTCACTCCCTGACCTTAGTTCCTTTGTTATGTCTTTATTTTAGTTTGGTCAGGGCGTGAGTTGGGGTGGGGCATTCTATGTTGTTTTTCTATGTTTTGTTCTATTAGGTATTTTCTATGTGTTTGGCTTAGTATGGTTCTCAATCAGAGGCAGGTGTCAGTCGTTGTCTCTGATTGGGAGCCATATTTAGGTAGCCTGTTTTCCTTTGTGTTTTGTGGGTGGTTGTATCCTGTGTTAGTGTTTTCACCATACGGGACTGTTTCGGGTTGTTTGTTTTTTGAAACTGTTATTTCGTTCAGTGTTCTGTTTGATTTATTAAATATATCATTATGGACACTTACCTCGCTGCGTATTGGTCCGATCCTTGCTACACCTCCTCAGACGAAGAGGACGAAACCCGTTACACTGTGACACATCAGAGATGACAAAACAAATGATTCAAGATATAATCAGCTAGAATAAAGAGAAGAATAGAATCTAAAGAATTTAACAACGCCAAGGTTTTTGTTGTTGTTGCAATGACTCCTTCGGGCGTGTGCCTAAGTGAGTCTGGGTGAGTGGAGAAGGAGAAGAGAAGGAGAACCATGAGTCTGGGTGAGTGGAGAAGGAGAAGAGAAGGAGAACCATGAGTCTGGGTGAGTGGAGAAGAGAAGGAGAACCATGAGTCTGGGTGAGTGGAGAAGGAGAAGAGAAGGAGAACCATGAGTCTGGGTGAGTGGAGAAGGAGAACCATGAGTCTGGGTGAGTGGAGAAGGAGAAGAGAAGGATAACCATGAGTCTGGGTGAGTGGAGAAGGAGAAGAGAAGGAGAACCATGAGTCTGGGTGAGTGGAGAAGGAGAAGAGAAGGAGAACCATGAGTCTGGGTGAGTGGAGAAGGAGAAGGAGAACCATGAGTCTGGGTGAGTGGAGAAGGAGAAGGAGAACCATGAGTCTGGGTGAGTGGAGAAGGAGAAGGAGAACCATGAGTCTGGGTGAGTGGAGAAGAGAAGGAGAACCATGAGTCTGGGTGAGTGGAGAAGAGAAGGAGAACCATGAGTCTGGGTGAGTGGAGAAGGAGAAGAGAAGGAGAACCATGAGTCTGGGTGAGTGGAGAAGGAGAAGAGAAGGAGAACCATGAGTCTGGGTGAGTGGAGAAGGAGAAGAGAAGGAGAACCATGAGTCTGGGTGAGTGGAGAAGGAGAAGAGAAGGAGAACCATGAGTCTGGGTGAGTGGAGAAGGAGAAGAGAAGGAGAACCATGAGTCTGGGTGAGTGGAGAAGGAGAAGAGAAGGAGAACCATGAGTCTGGGTGAGTGGAGAAGGAGAAGAGAAGGAGAACCATGAGTCTGGGTGAGTGGAGAAGGAGAAGGAGAACCATGAGTCTGGGTGAGTGGAGAAGGAGAAAGAGAACCATGAGTCTGGGTGAGTGGAGAAGGAGAAGGAGAACCATGAGTCTGGGTGAGTGGAGAAGGAGAAGAGAAGGAGAACCATGAGTCTGGGTGAGTGGAGAAGGAGAAGAGAAGGAGAACCATGAGTCTGGGTGAGTGGAGAAGGAGAAGAGAAGGAAAACCATGAGTCTGGGTGAGTGGAGAAGGAGAAGAGAAGGAGAACCATGAGTCTGGGTGAGTGGAGAAGAGAAGGAGAACCATGAGTCTGGGTGAGTGGAGAAGAGAAGGAGAACCATGAGTCTGGGTGAGTGGAGAAGGAGAAGGAGAACAATGAGTCTGGGTGAGTGGAGAAGGAGAAGGAGAACCATGAGTCTGGGTGAGTGGAGAAGGAGAAGAGAAGGAGAACCATGAGTCTGGGTGAGTGGAGAAGAGAAGGAGAACCATGAGTCTGGGTGAGTGGAGAAGGAGAAGGAGAACCATGAGTCTGGGTGAGTGGAGAAGGAGAAGAGAAGGAGAACCATGAGTCTGGGTGAGTGGAGAAGGAGAAGGAGAACCATGAGTCTGGGTGAGTGGAGAAGGAGAAGAGAAGGAGAACCATGAGTCTGGGTGAGTGGAGAAGGAGAAGGAGAACCATGAGTCTGGGTGAGTGGAGAAGAAGAAGAGAAGGAGAACCATGAGTCTGGGTGAGTGGAGAAGGAGAAGAGAAGGAGAACCATGAGTCTGGGTGAGTGGAGAAGGAGAAGAGAAGGAGAACCATGAGTCTGGGTGAGTGGAGAAGGAGAAGAGAAGGAGAACCATGAGTCTGGGTGAGTGGAGAAGGAGAAGAGAAGGAGAACCATGAGTCTGGGTGAGTGGAGAAGGAGAAGAGAAGGAGAACCATGAGTCTGGGTGAGTGGAGAAGGAGAAGAGAAGGAAAACCATGAGTCTGGGTGAGTGGAGAAGAGAAGGAGAACCATGAGTCTGGGTGAGTGGAGAAGAGGAGAACCATGAGTCTGGGTGAGTGGAGAAGGAGAAGGAGAACCATGAGTCTGGGTGAGTGGAGAAGGAGAAGGAGAACCATGAGTCTGGGTGAGTGGAGAAGGAGAACCATGAGTCTGGGTGAGTGGAGAAGGAGAAGGAGAACCATGAGTCTGGGTGAGTGGAGAAGAGAAGGAGAACCATGAGTCTGGGTGAGTGGAGAAGGAGAACCATGAGTCTGGGTGAGTGGAGAAGGAGAAGGAGAACCATGAGTCTGGGTGAGTGGAGAAGGAGAAGGAGAACCATGAGTCTGGGTGAGTGGAGAAGAGAAGGAGAACCATGAGTCTGGGTGAGTGGAGAAGAGAAGGAGAACCATGAGTCTGGGTGAGTGGAGAAGGAGAAGGAGAACCATGAGTCTGGGTGAGTGGAGAAGGAGAACCATGAGTCTGGGTGAGTGGAGAAGGAGAACCATGAGTCTGGGTGAGTGGAGAAGGAGAACCATGCCAAAGTCAGCGCCGAGGGAGGCTCTGCTAAACCTCTCCTCCAGGGGAGAGCTTAGGACACAGATGAAGTGTGGTCAACCGTCACCTACTTGCGTCCCAAACGGCACCCTATTCCCTATGTAGTGCACTACTTTAGACCAGTGCTGGCACCTCTATTCCCTATGTAGTGCACTACTTTAGACCAGAGCTGGCACCTCTATTCCCTATGTAGTGCACTACTTTAGACCAGAGCTGGCACCTCTATTCCCTATGTAGTGCACTACTTTAGACCAGAGCTGGCACCTCTATTCCCTATGTAGTGCACTACTTTAGACCAGAGCTGGCACCTCTATTCCCTATGTAGTGCACTACTTTAGACCAGAGCTGGCACCCCTATTCCCTATGTAGTGCACTACTTTAGACCAGAGCTGGCACCCCTATTCCCTATGTAGTGCACTACTTTTGGCATCTAAAGTAGTGCACTGTATAGTATAGTCCCTACTAGTCCCTACTGTCTGTCTTACCACCGGTCTAGTATCTCAATCCAGGACTCGTAATGAACCACGAAATGAGAAGTCCAGTGAAAGCATCAGTTCTTGTGCTCAGTCTGCCGTAACGGGTAACGTTACGCCCCGTCTTCTCCTTTCTCCTGTCTAAAATAATGTGCTATGGGAACGTACGAGTTCATAGTAAGGTGATGTGATCGACTGTTCTTTCAGACACGGCAGTGGGCGATTCCACGCCAGTAGTTTCAGAAAATATATTTTTTTTAGTTTTTTCAGCTACAGGAAATGTCCTAAAAAGGGTCAATTTCATCATGATATTCAAAAGAATGGTTTGTGATACAAATGTAAAAAATGATGTCAAACATCCTCCCAGTGAAGTTCCTGTGTGAGAAATGGCAGAACAATCTGAGATACCAAATATATTTTGGGCTCCCGCTGGCATGAAGTATAGAGTAAGCAGTATGTAACATGCAGTATACAGTATAGAGTATAGAGTATGCATCATGCAGCATGCAGTATAGAGTAAGCAGTATGTAACGTGCAGTATACAGTAAGCAGTATGCAGTATAGAGTATACAGTATGTAACATGCAGCATGCAGTATAGAGTAAGCAGTATGTAACATGCAGCATGCAGTATAGAGTAAGCAGTATGTAACATGCAGCATGCAGTATAGAGTAAGCAGTATGTAACGTGCAGTATACAGTAAGCAGTATGCAGTATAGAGTAAGCAGTATGTGGTATGCAGTATGCAGTATAGAGTAAGCAGTATGTGGTATGCAGTATGCAGCATGGAGTATAGAGTATGCAGTATGTAATGTGCAGTATGTAACATGCAGTATAGAGTATGCAGTATGCAGTATGCAGTATGCAGTATAGAGTAAGCAGTATGTAACATGCAGTATGCAGTATAGAGTAAGCAGTATGTAACATGCAGTATGCAGTATAGAGTAAGCAGTATGTAACATGCAGTATAGAGTAAGCAGTATGCAGCATGCAGTATAGAGTAAGCAGTATGTAACGTGCAGTATACAGTAAGCAGTATGCAGTATAGAGTAAGCATTATGTGGTATGCAGTATGCAGCATGGAGTATAGAGTATGCAGTATGTAATGTGCAGTATGTAACATGCAGTATAGAGTATGCAGTATGCAGTATGCAGTATAGAGTAAGCAGTATGTAACATGCAGTATGCAGTATAGAGTAAGCAGTATGTAACATGCAGTATGCAGTATAGAGTAAGCAGTATGCAGCATGCAGTATAGAGTAAGCAGTATTTAACATGCAGTATGCAGTATAGAGTAAGCAGTATGTAACATGCAGTATGCATTATAGAGTAAGCAGTATGTAACATGCAGTATGCAGTATAGAGTAAGCAGTTTGTAACATGCAGCATGCAGTATAGAGTAAGCAGTATGTAACATGCAGTATACAGTAAGCAGCATGCAGTATGCAACATGCAGTATACAGTAAGCAGCATGCATTATGCAACATGCAGTATACAGTAAGCAGTAAGCAGTATGCAGTATGCAACATGCAGTATACAGTAAGGTTTAAGCAGTATGCAACATGCAGTATAGAGTAAGCAGTATGTAACATGCAGTATGCAGCATGAAGTATACAGTAAGCAGTATGCAGTATGCAGCATGCAGTATAGAGTAAGCAGTATGTAACATGCAGCATGCAGTATAGAGTATACAGCATGCAGTATAGAGTAAGCAGTATGTAACATGCAGCATGCAGTATAGAGTATACAGCATGCAGTATAGAGTAAGCAGTATGTAACATGCAGCATGCAGTATAGAGTATACAGCATGCAGTATAAAGTAAACAGTATGTAACATGCAGCATGCAGTATAGAGTATACAGCATGCAGTATAGAGTAAGCAGTATGTAACATGCAGCATGCAGTATAGAGTAAGCAGTATGTAACATGCAGCATGCAGTATAGAGTAAGCAGTATGTAACATGCAACATGCAGTATAGAGTATACAGTAAGCAGTATAGAGTAAGCAGTATGTAACATGCAGCATGCAGTATAGAGTATACAGTATGCAGTATACAGTGTGACACCTGTTGATATTCCCGTCTTGTGTTTCTCAGACAATAGACAACGTAAATACCTCATCTCTCGAGTGAATGTGTCAAAATATATTTCTCACAACAACAGTTCAATATCGCATCACTGAAGCTTCAAAACACTTCCCAGCATTTTATAACAACAGCAATGGTTCCCCTCCACTCTACCTCGACTTCACCACAAAATGGCATCTTGCTCTATGTCTCCCTGACGACAGTCCTTTGTTGTAGTGATGTCACGTTGTGTAGAGCGGGTTGAAGCCGGTTAGAGGCCTTCAATGATGTTGAATGTTTTATGACTCTGTGTTTTGAAGACTGTCCCCCCCCCCATGTCGCTCAGAGAGACGGGGACACGAGACACACACACACACACACACACACACACACACACACACACACACACACACTTCACGTTGATCCTGACAGCAAAGCCCGATTACTAGAAATAGACTTTGACTTCGGACGTTTGAAAAGGTCCAGAGAACGTTGATATATGTATCTGATATACTGTAGCTTGGTGTAGGAACAGACTGGTACAGACAGTATCTAATATACTGTAGCTTGGTGTAGAAACAGACTGGTGATTTCCATATCGCTGACATTTGACATGATGAAGATACTGTTACTGTGGAAATGGAAATGCATTTTACCGTCATACTTTTGACAATATTCAATGACGATGTGATTAATAAGTGTTTCGTGACTCCAGGTATGAAAAAGAAGAAGATGAAGCAGAAGAACAAGAAGCAGGAGTAAAAGAAACAGGACAAGAAGAAGAAGAAGAAGAAGGAGATTAAGCAGCAAGAGAATAAGAAGCAGGACAAGAAGAAGAAGAAGCAGGAGAAGAAGAAGCAGGAGAATAAGAAGGAGAAGAAGAAGTAGGAGAATAAGAAGCAGGACAAGAAGAAGAAGGGGAAGAAGAAGGAGAAGCAGGAGAATAAGAAGCTGGACAAAAAGAAGATTAAGCAGGAGAATAAGAACAAGAACAAGAAGAAGAAGAAGAAGCAGGAGAAAAAGAAACAGGACAAGAAGAAGAAGGAGATTAAGCAGCAAGAGAATAAGAAGCAGGACAAGAAGAAGAAGAAGCAGGAGAAGAAGAAGGAGAAGAAGAAGGAGAGAGGAAGTAGGAGAATAAGAAGCAGGACAAGAAGAAGAAGGGGAAGAAGAAGGAGAAGCAGGAGAATAAGAAGCTGGACAAAAAGAAGATTAAGCAGGAGAATAAGAACAAGAACAAGAAGAAGAAGAAGAAGCAGGAGAAAAAGAAACAGGACAAGAAGAAGAAGAAGGAGATTAAGCAGCAAGAGAATAAGAAGCAGGACAAGAAGAAGAAGAAGCAGGAGAAGAAGAAGGAGAAGAAGAAGGAGAGAGGAAGTAGGAGAATAAGAAGCAGGAGAAAAAGAAACAGGACAAGAAGAAGAAGAAGAAGAAGGAGATTAAGCAGCAAGAGAATAAGAAGCAGGACAAGAAGAAGAAGAAGCAGGAGAAGAAGAAGGAGAAGAAGAAGGAGAGAGGAAGTAGGAGAATAAGAAGCAGGACAAGAAGAAGAAGGGGAAGAAGAAGGAGAAGCAGGAGAATAAGAAGCTGGACAAAAAGAAGATTAAGCAGGAGAATAAGAACAAGAACAAGAAGAAGAAGAAGAAGCAGGAGAATAAGAAGGAGAAGTGGAAACAGGAGAATAAGAAGGAGAAGTGGAAGAAGGACACGAAGAAGAAGCAGAACAAGGAGAAGAAGAAGGGGAAGAAGGAGAAGGAGAAGCAGGACAATAGGGAATAGGGTGTCACCCTGGTCAAAAGTAGTGCACTATATAGGGAATAGGGTGTCACCCTGGTCAAAAGTAGTGCACTATATAGGGAATAGGGTGTCACCCTGGTCAAAAGTAGTGCACTATATGGGGAATAGGGTGTCACCCTGGTCAAAAGTAGTGCACTATATAGGGAATAGGGTGTCACCCTGGTCAAAAGTAGTGCACTATATAGGGAATAGGGTGCCATTTTGAGACGCAAACACTGTATGTTCCAGAATCCCAGCTGCATGTCGAGACGATTAATCACGTAGATGGAAATGAAACCTGTATGGCTTCACACGGAGTATAAATGGTGTATTCTTCACACGGAGTATAAATGGTGTATTCTTCACACGGAGTATAAATGGTGTATTCTTCACACGGAGTATAAATGGTGTATTCTTCACACGGAGTATAAATGGTGTATTCTTCACACGGAGTATAAATGGTGTATTCTTCACACAGAGTGAGTGGATAAATGGTTGACAGCTCACGGAACATTTCACTTTCTCAACGAAAGAGAAATCAAATGAAACAAGCAAAAAAAAAGTGAAAGCCTGAATAAATTTAACCGTGATTGATTTTGTCTCATTGTTTACTCTTTTGTATTTCAGAGTTTGTGTTATGTGGAGATGCACAGACGCACAGGGCACTGAGGAAACAGGGTTTCCTGTTTGAGCCTGGAAGTAATGTTTGCACACCTCTAACAAGCTGAGTTAGAGCTGCATCTCGTCCTCCTGATACACGCCTTCTTTCCCTCGATGAAAAGCAAAGAAAAGTTTCTAATGAAGTAGTCCGGAGCCTTAGTCAGGGAACCTAAATTCACTTTTCATCATCGTTCTTGATTAGGTGGGCTACGTGGTGCAGGTGTTAGTGTGTGATTCTCTCTGTCTTTCTGTGTGTGTGTGTGTGTGTGTGTCTCTCTGTCTTTCTGTGTGTGTGTGTGTGTGTGTCTCTCTCTGTCTTTCTGTGTGTGTGTGTGTGTGTGTCTCTGTGTGTGTGTGTGTGTGTGTCTCTCTGTCTTTCTGTGTGTGTGTGTGTGTGTGTGTGTGTCTCTCTGTCTTTCTGTGTGTGTGTGTGTGTGTCTCTCTGTCTTTCTGTGTGTGTGTGTGTGTGTGTGTGTGTGTGTGTGTGTGTCTCTCTGTCTTTCTGTGTGTGTGTGTGTGTGTGTGTGTGTGTGTGTTTGTGTTTGTGCTTCTGTGTGTGTGTGTGTGTGTGTGCCAATAGAGCTGTATGTTTATCTTCCTGTCTTCCTCAGAACCAGGTAATTACTGGAATAAGAGAGGCAACATTCTGAAGCACAGAACTACAGAACTACAGATAATACTCATTTTAAACTACAGAACTACAGAACTACAGAACTACAGAACTACAGATAATACTCATTTTAAACTACAGAACTACAGAACTACAGAACTACAGCACTACAGCACTACAGAACCACATAACTACAGCACTACAGAACTACAGAACCACATAACTACAGCACTACAGAACTACAGAACTACAGCACTACAGAACTACAGATAATACTCATTTTAAACTACAGCACTACAGCACTACAGAACTACAGCACTACAGCACTACAGCACTACAGAACTACAGCACTACAGAACTACAGCACTACAGAACTACAGAACTACAGATAATACTCATTTTAAACTACAGAACTACAGCACTACAGAACTACAGCACTACAGCACTACAGAACTACAGAACCACAAAACTACAGCACTACAGAACTACAGATAATACTAATTTTAAACTACAGCACTACAGCACTACAGCACTACAGAACTACAGCACTACAGCACTACAGAACTACAGCACTACAGAACTACAGATAATACTCATTTTAAACTACAGCACTACAGCACTACAGAACTACAGCACTACAGCACTACAGAACTACAGCACTACAGAACTACAGCACTACAGCACTACAGAACTACAGCACTACAGAACTACAGATAATACTCATTTTAAACTACAGAACTACAGCACTACAGCACTACAGAACTACAGAACTACAGAACTACAGCACTACAGAACTACAGATAATACTCATTTTAAACTACAGAACTACAGCACTACAGCACTACAGAACTACAGAACTACAGCACTACAGCACTACAGCACTACAGCACTACAGAACTACAGCACTACAGCACTACAGAACTACAGCACTACAGAACTACAGCACTACAGCACTACAGAACTACAGAACCACAAAACTACAGCACTACAGAACTACAGATAATACTCATTTTAAACTACAGCACTACAGCACTACAGCACTACAGCACTACAGAACTACAGCACTACAGCACTACAGAACTACAGCACTACAGAACTACAGATAATACTCATTTTAAACTACAGCACTACAGAACTACAGCACTACAGAACTACAGCACTACAGAACTACAGCACTACAGCACTACAGAACTACAGATAATACTCATTTTAAACTACAGCACTACAGCACTACAGAACTACAGCACTACAGCACTACAGAACTACAGCACTACAGAACTACAGAACTACAGCACTACAGAACTACAGCACTACAGCACTACAGAACTACAGCACTACAGAACTACAGATAATACTCATTTTAAACTACAGCACTACAGCACTACAGAACTACAGCACTACAGCACTACAGAACTACAGCACTACAGAACTACAGATAATACTCATTTTAAACTACAGCACTACAGAACTACAGAACCACAGCACTACAGAACTACAGCACTACAGAACTACAGCACTACAGCACTACAGAACTACAGCACTACAGCACTACAGAACTACAGCACTACAGCACTACAGCACTACAGCACTACAGAACTACAGCACTACAGAACTACAGCACTACAGCACTACAGATAATACTCATTTTAAACTACAGCACTACAGCACTACAGAACTACAGCACTACAGAACTACAGCACTACAGCACTACAGCACTACAGAACTACAGCACTACAGAACTACATAACTACAGCACTACAGAACTACAGAACCACAAAACTACAGCACTACAGCACTACAGCACTACAGAACTACAGAACTACAGCACTACAGAACTACAGCACTACAGAACTACAGAACTACAGAACTACAGCACTACAGAACTACAGCACTACAGCACTACAGCACTACAGAACTACAGCACTACAGCACTACAGCACTACAGAACTACAGAACTACAGAACTACAGCACTACAGAACTACAGCACTACAGAACTACAGCACTACAGAACTACAGCACTACAGAACTACAGCACTACAGAACTACAGCACTACAGCACTACAGCACTACAGAACTACAGCACTACAGAACTACAGCACTACAGCACTACAGCACTACAGAACTACAGCACTACAGAACTACAGCACTACAGCACTACAGAACTACAGCACTACAGAACTACAGCACTACAGAACTACAGATAATACTCATTTTAAACTACAGAACTACAGATAATACTCATTTTAAACTACAGCACTACAGCACTACAGAACTACAGCACTACAGAACTACAGATAATACTCATTTTAAACTACAGAACTACAGATAATACTCATTTTAAACTACAGCACTACAGAACTACAGCACTACAGAACTACAGCACTACAGCACTACAGCACTACAGCACTACAGATAATACTCATTTTAAACTACAGAACTACAGATAATACTCATTTTAAACTACAGCACTACAGCACTACAGAACTACAGCACTACAGCACTACAGAACTACAGATACTACAGCACTACAGCACTACAGAACTACAGCACTACAGCACTACAGAACTACAGCACTACAGAACTACAGAACTACAGCACTACAGAACTACAGCACTACAGCACTACAGAACTACAGCACTACAGAACTACAGATAATACTCATTTTAAACTACAGCACTACAGCACTACAGAACTACAGCACTACAGCACTACAGAACTACAGCACTACAGAACTACAGATAATACTCATTTTAAACTACAGCACTACAGAACTACAGAACCACAGCACTACAGAACTACAGCACTACAGAACTACAGCACTACAGCACTACAGAACTACAGCACTACAGCACTACAGAACTACAGCACTACAGCACTACAGCACTACAGCACTACAGAACTACAGATAATACTCATTTTAAACTACAGAACTACAGATAATACTCATTTTAAACTACAGCACTACAGCACTACAGAACTACAGCACTACAGAACTACAGATAATACTCATTTTAAACTACAGAACTACAGATAATACTCATTTTAAACTACAGCACTACAGAACTACAGCACTACAGAACCACATAACTACAGCACTACAGAACCACATAACTACAGAACTACATAACTACAGCACTACAGAACTACAGCACTACAGAACCACATAACTACAGCACTACAGAACTACAGAACCACAAAACTACAGCACTACAGCACTACAGAACTACAGCACTACAGAACCACATAACTACAGCACTACAGAACCACATAACTACAGAACTACATAACTACAGCACTACAGAACTACAGCACTACAGAACCACATAACTACAGCACTACAGAACTACAGAACCACAAAACTACAGCACTACAGCACTACAGAACTACAGCACTACAGAACTACATAACTACAGCACTACAGCACTACAGCACTACAGAACCACAGCACTACAGAACTACAGAACCACAAAACTACAGCACTACAGCACTACAGAACTACAGCACTACAGAACTACAGAACTACAGCACTACAGCACTACAGAACTACAGCACTACAGCACTACAGCACTACAGATAATACTCATTTTATTTCCTTTTATAAGTACTGAAAAGGACCTACATTTGTATTTTCAAATGAGGAAAACCTTCAACCTGTTTCAGAATAAAAATGTACATTTTGATGTATTTAAAGATAAGAGAATGTTCATCTGCATTCTTACACGTGTTGCTCATCAAACCGTGTGAGAATGGAAGGTACCAGACATTGGAAGGTACCAGACATTGGAAGGTACCAGACATTGGAAGGTACCAGACATTGGTACCTCAGTAACGGTTGTCGTTGGTGGAAGGAGAAGAAAACCAAAGTGCAGCGTGGTACGTATTCATAATAATTTAATAAAGAATGAATACCGAACAAAAAACAACAAACCGACAAACAAACAGTTCTGTAAGGTGCAAAACAAAAACACTAAACAGAAAATAACTACCCACAACCCCTAGTGGGAAAACAGGCTACCTAAGTATGATTCTCAATCAGAGACAACGATCGACACCTGCCTCTGATTGAGAACCATACTAGGCCAAACACATAGAAATATAACGACTAGAACAAAACATAGAAAAACAACATAGAATGTCCACCCCAACTCACGCCCTGACCAACTAAAATAAAGACATAAAAAGGAACTGTCAGGGTTTACCAGAATTGGACCCAGAAGCAGACCAGGACAAGGTGAGTAAAAAGATGGTGAGTATTTATTAATCAATGAGAACGTGGAGGTAGATAGTTCCGGGTGGAGGAGCGGACAGCGGAGGTGGGTTGATGGGAGTGGATAGGCAGATCCAATGGATAACAACACACTGGCGACGAGCAGACAGGGATGGGGTATGGGTTCCGGGTGAAT
The DNA here is from genome assembly GCF_045679555.1 of Salvelinus alpinus. Classification (NCBI taxonomy): domain Eukaryota; kingdom Metazoa; phylum Chordata; class Actinopteri; order Salmoniformes; family Salmonidae; genus Salvelinus; species Salvelinus alpinus. The sequence goes on from NC_092092.1 coordinate 85,604,337, forward strand.
GGCTGTAAACAAAACAAACGGCGGTAAGTTAAAGTCAAGCAAGACGTACAAAACAATAAAACAAAACAAAACAAACTCTATAAACTGGAGGCTGGTTCGTGGGCACAACATACTGTTCTTGGCTAACGATCCGGCAGGGAATGGATGTCAGGTCAGAGCTTTTGAAGGGGAGAGGTGATGATCAGGACAGGTGTGCAGATTACTGATGGGATACAGGTGCGGGTGAACATCGATCTCCCAACAAGCTAATTCGCCCGGCAACCAGACAGGGTGCGTTCCAGGACACCGGAAACACACTCCAGGACAGAAACACAGGCAAACACAGACTCAGGAAGCGGGATTCGTGACAGGAACTAAGGTCAGAACATGACAGTTCTATGATTGGTACCTCATTTCTATGATTGGTACCTCAGTTCTATGATTGGTACCTCAGTTCTATGATTGGTACCTCAGTTCTATGATTGGTACCTCAGTTCTATGATTGGTACCTCGGTTCAGAACGTGACAGTTCTATGATTGGTACCTCAGTTCTATGATTGGTACCTCAGTTCTATAATTGGTGCCTCAGTTCTATGATTGGTACCTCAGTTCTATGATTGGTACCTCAGTTCTATGACTGGTACCTCAGTTCTATGACTGGTACCTCAGTTCTATGATTGGTACCTCAGTTCTATGATTGGTACCTCAGTTCAGAACGTGACAGTTCTATGATTGGTACCTCAGTTCAGAACGTGACAGTTCTATGATTGGTACCTCAGTTCTATGATTGGTACCTCATTTCTATGATTGGTACCTCAGTTCTATGATTGGTACCTCAGTTCTATGATTGGTACCTCAGTTCTATGATTGGTACCTCAGTTCTATGATTGGTACCTCAGTTCTATGATTGGTACCTCAGTTCAGAACGTGACAGTTCTATGATTGGTACCTCAGTTCTATGATTGGTACCTCAGTTCTATAATTGGTACCTCAGTTCTATGATTGGTACCTCAGTTCTATGATTGGTACCTCAGTTCTATGACTGGTACCTCAGTTCTATGATTGGTACCTCAGTTCTATGATTGGTACCTCAGTTCTATGATTGGTACCTCAGTTCAGAACGTGACAGTTCTATGATTGGTACCTCAGTTCAGAACTTGACAGTTCTATGATTGGTACCTCAGTTCAGAACGTGACAGTTCTATGATTGGTACCTCATTTCAGAACGTGACAGTTCTATGATTGGTACCTCAGTTCTATGATTGGTACCTCAGTTCTATGATTGGTACCTCAGTTCTATGATTGGTACCTCAGTTCTATGATTGGTACCTCAGTTCTATGATTGGTACCTCATTTCAGAACGTGACAGTTCTATGATTGGTACCTCAGTTCTATGATTGATACCTCAGTTCTATGATTGGTACCTCAGTTCTATGATTGGTACCTCAGTTCTATGATTGGTACCTCAGTTCAGAACGTGACAGTTCTATGATTGGTACCTCAGTTCTATGATTGGTACCTCAGTTCAGAACGTGACAGTTCTATGATTGGTACCTCAGTTCTATGGTTCAAAGTGTTCCTCATATTGAAAATAGAACTTATAACTAAACACAGCAGGGTTTTTATTTTATTTTTTATAAGAAATTCAAAAAAAAAAACAATGACTTCAAATTTGCTCTGTTTCTTTTCAGCCTGTTTCCTGTGTGTGTGTGTGTGTGTGTGTGTGTGTGTGTGTGTGTGTGTGTGTGTGTGTGTGTGTGTGTGTGTGTGTGTGTGTGTGTGTGTGTGTGTGTGTGTGTGTGTGTGTGTGTGTGTGTGTGTGTGTGTGTGTGTGTCTTTGGGCTGTTGAAGTTATTTGCTGTAAATGTCACTTGGGACGTTGAGTGACAAAATAATGACAAGATTTTTTTGAGGTAAGGCAATTTCCCGGAATTGAATGAGCAGGATGTGTGAGGGGCGAACAATATGTGCACTTACCTCCAGATTGGTCTCTGTGGCGATAGCTGTCTGACACATTTCTCAGAATGTGTTCAGACAAATGGACAGAAGCTCTCTCTCTCTCTCTCTCTCTCTCTCTCTCTCTCTCTCTCTCTCTCTCTCTCTCTCTCTCTCTCTCTCTCTCTCTCTCTCTCTCTCTCTCTCTCTCCACTCTCTCCTCGTTGCTCTCTCCACTTGTTGTCCTCTCCTCGCTCGCCCTCTCTCTCCTCTCGGAAATGAAAGGCTGAGAAACAGAAAATAAATACAGGTGGTTCACAGATGTCATCTCAAACCATTTCCTCTTTCTGTTTCTGTTTGTAATTACGATCCCCTTACTTATTGCCGCAGTGGACAGACAGACACATCGTCCAGTAAATTATATGTAATAACCAGAAATTCCAACCCTTCCAATTCCAAAGCTTTTACTGTATCTAAAGACGCTTTTACTGTATCTAAAGACAATTTTACTGTATCTAAAGACAATTTTACTGTATCTAAAGAAGATTTTACTGTATCTAAAGAAGCTTTTACTGTTTCTAAAGACACTTTTACTGTTTCTAAAGACGCTTTTACTGTATCTAAAGACAATTTTACTGTATCTAAAGACAATTTTACTGTATCTAAAGAAGATTTTACTGTATCTAAAGACTCTTTTACTACTGTATCTCAAGAATATTACGATGGCGCCGGAGGGGAGGGCTGCTGTCTTATCGGCTCTTAACCTACCAACAGGACATTAAAAACTGTAATATCTTATGTTTCACTGAGTCGTGGCTGAACGACAACAATAAGAACATACAGCTGGTGGGTTACACACTCTATCAGGAGGACAGAACAGCAGCCTCTGGTAAGACACGGGGCGGGGACCTGGGCATATAAGTGAACAGCAGCTGATATCTATGGAAGTCTCAAGGTTTTGCTCGCCTGAGGTAGAGTATCTCATGATAAGCTGTAGACCACACTATCTACCTAGAGTTTTCATCTGTATTTTTCGTAGCTGTCTACATACCATCACAGACTGATGCTGGCACTAAAACCACGCTCAATGAGCTGTATACCAACATTAGCAATGAAGATAATGCGTGGGCGCTCCTAGTGGCCAGCGACTTTAATGCAGGGAAACTTAAATCAGTTTTACCTCATTTCTATCAGCATGTTAAATGTGCAATCAGAGGGAAAAAAATTCCAGACCACCATTACTCCACACACAGAGATGTGTACAAAGCTCTCCCTCGCCGTCCATCTAGCAAATCTGACCATAATTATATCCTCCTGATTCCTGCTTACAAGCAAAAACTAAAGCAGGAAAGCATCAGTGACTTGGTCTATAAAAAAAGTGCATCGAGGACGGGGTCCCCACAGTGACTGTACGTACATACCCCAACCTGAAGCCATGGATTACAGGCAACATTCAGACTGAGCTAAAGGTAGAGCAGCCGCTTTCAAGGAACAGAACTCTAACCCGGAAGCTTATAAGAAATCCTGCTATGCCCTCCGACGAACCATCAAACAGGCAAAGTGTCAATACAGGACTAAGTTCGAACCGTACTACATGCTCGTCGGATGTGGCAGGGCTTGCAAACTATTACAGACTACAAAGGGAAGCACAGCCGAGAGCTGCCCAGTGACACGAGCCTACCAGACGAGCTAAACTACTTCTTTGCTCGCTTCGAGGCAAGTAACACTGAAACATGCATCAGAGCACCAGCTATTCTCGGATGACTCTCCCGGATGACTCGCTCTCCGCAGCCGATGTGTGTAAGACCTTTAAACAGCTCAACATACACAAGGCCGCAAGGCCAGACGGATAACCAGGATGTGTACTCCGAGCATGTGCTGACCACAAGTCCTTGTGCCCAAGAACACTAAGGTAACCTGCCTAAGTAACTACCAACCCGTAGCACACACGTCTATAACCATGAAATGCTTTGAAAGGCTGGTCATTGTACACATCAACACCATCATCCCAGAAACCCTAGACCCACTCCAATTTGCATAACGCCCCAACAGATCCACAGATGATGCCATCTCTACTGCACTCCACACTGCCCTTTCCCACCTGGACAAGAAGAACACCTATGTGAGAATGCTATTCATTGACTACAGCTCAGCGTTCAACACCATAGTACCCTCAAAGCTCATCACTAAGCAAAGGGCCCTGGGACTAAACACCTCCCTCTGCTACTGGATCGTGAACTTTCTGACGGGCCGCCCCCAGGTGGTAAGGGTAGGTAACACCACATCCGCCACGCTGATCCTCAACACGGGGGCCCTTCAGGGGTGCGTGCTCAGCCCCCTCCTGTACTCCCTTTTCACCTATGACTGCACGGCCAGGCACGACTCCAACACCATCATTAAGTTTGCTGATGACACAACAGTGTTAGGCCTGATCACCGACAACGATGAGACAGGCTATAGGGAGGAGGTCAGAGACCTGACCGTGTGGTGCCAGGACAACAACCTTTACCCTCAACGTGATCAAGACAAAGGAGATGATTGTGGACTACAGGAAAAGGAGGACCGAGCATGACCCCATTCTCATCGACGGGGCTGTAGTGAAGCAGGTTGAGAGCTTCAAGTTCCTTGGTGTCCACATCACCAAAAAACTAATATGGTCCAAGCACACCAAGACAGTCGTGAAGAGGGCACGACAAAACCTATTCCCCCATCAGGAGATATTTAGCATGGGTCCTCAGATCCTCAAAAGGTTTTACAGCTGCACCATCGAGAGCATCATGATGGGTTGCATCACTGCCTGATATGGCAACTGCTCGGCATCCGATCGCAAGGCACTACAGAGGGTAGTAAGGCCCAATACAACACTGGGGCCAAGCTTCCTGCCATCCAGGACTTCTATACCAGGCGGTGTCAGAGGAAGGCCCTAAAAATGGTCAACGACTCCAGCCACCCTAGTCATTGACTGTTCTCTCTGCTACCGCACGGCAAGCGGTACCGGAGTGCCAAGTCTATGTCCAAGTGGCTCCTAAATAGCTTCTACCCCTAAGCCATAAGACTCCTGAACAGCTAATCAAATGGCTACCCAGACTAATTGCATTGCCCCCCCCCCCCCTCTTGCTGCTACTCTCTGTTAATATCTACGCATAGTCACTTCACTAATTCTTCCTACATGTACATATTATCTTAATTACCTCGACACAGGTGACCCCACACATTGACATTGACTCTGTACCGGTACACCCTGTATATAGCCCCACTATTGTTATTTACTGCTGCTCTTTAATCATTTGTTATTCTTATCTCTTACTTTTTTGTGTATTTTCTTAAAACTTCATTGTTGGTTAAGGGCTTGTAAGTAAGCATTTCACTGTTGTATTCGGCGCATGTGAAAAATGTTATTTTATTTTATTTTACTGTATCTAAAGACTATTTTACTGTAGCTAAAGTAACTTTTACTGTATCTAAAATAACTTTTACTGTATCTAAAGTCACTTTTACTGTATATAAAGTCACTTTTACTGTATATAAAGTCACTTTTACTGTATATAAAGAAGCATTGACTGTATCTAAAGACGCTTTTACTGTATCTAAAGACTTGTTTACTATATCTAAAGACTATTTTACTGTATCTAAAGATGCTTTTACTGTTTTTAAACACCCGTTTACTGTGTCTAAAGACTTTTTTACTATATCTAAAGCCTCATTTACTGTATCTAAAGACTCGTTTACTATCTAAAGACTTGTTTACTATATCTAAAGACTCATTTACTGTATCTAGTCTATCTACTCTCCATGAAATCTACACACAATAACCCATAATGACCCTTTGCTATGAGATTCGAAATTGAGCTCAGGTGCATCCTTTTTCCATTGATCATCCTTAAGATGTTTGTACAACTTGATTGAAGTCCACCTGTGGTAAATTCAATTGATTGCACCTGATTTTAAAAGGCACACAACAGTCTATCTATGGTCCCACAGTTAACAGTACATGTCAGCGCAAAAACCAAGCCATGAGGTCAAAGGAATTGTCCGTAGAGCTCCGAGACAGGATTGTGTCGAGGCACATATCTGGGGAAGGCTGCCAAAACATTTCTGCAGCATTGAAGGTCCCCAAGAACACAGTGGCCTCCATTTGTAATTACATGGAAGAAGTTTGAAACCCACACGCCTCTTCCTAGAGCTGGCCGCCCGGCCAAACTGAGCAATCGGGAGAGAAGGGCCTTGGTCAGGGAGGTGACCAAGAACCCTATGGTCACTCTGACAGAGCTCTAGAGTTCCTCTGTTGAGATGGGAGAACCTTCCAGAAGGACAACCATCTCTGCAGCACTCCATCAGTTATGCCTTTATGGTAGAGTGGCTAGACAGAAGCCACTCCTCAGTAAAAGGCACATGACAGCCCGCTTGGAGTTTGCCAAAAGACACGTAAAGACTCAGACCATGAGAACAACATTCTCTAGGTCTGATGAAAGATTGAACTTTTTGGCCTGAATGCCAAGTGGAAAGTCTGGTGGAAACCTGGCACCATCCCTATGGTGAACCATGGTGGTGGTAGCATCATGATGTGGGGATGTTTTTCAGTGGCAGGTACTGGGAGACTAGTCAGGATCGAGGGAAAGTTGAATGGAGCAAAGTACAGAGAGATCCTTGATGAAAACCTGCTCCAGAGCGTTCAGGACCTCAGACTGGGGCAAAGGTTCACCTTCCAACAGGACAACCACCCTAAGCACACAGCCAAGACAACGCAGGAGTGGCTTTGGGACAAGTCTCTGAATGTCCTTGAGTGGACTTGAACCCAATCGAACATCTCTGAAGAGACCTGAAAATAGCTGTGCAGCAACACTCCCCATCCAACCTGACAGAGCTTGAGAGGATCTGCAGAGAAGAATGGGAGAAACTCATTGTGTGCCAAGTTTGTAGCGTCATACCCAAGAAGCCTCGAGGCTGTGATTCTACAAAGTACTGAGTAAAGGGTCTGAATACTTATGTAAATGTGATATTTCAGTTTAATTTTTTAAAAATAAATTAGCAAACATTTCTAAAATCCATTTTTTTTTTGTCATTGTGTGTAGATTGATGAGGGAAAAACAATTTCAACAATTTCATAATAATGCAGTAACATAACAAAATATGGAAAAAGTCAAGAGGTCTGAACATTTCCCGAAGACACTGTATATAGGAGAGGTTGCAATTTACACAATAAAATGGTCCATGACAACTGCCAGCCACAAAAGAAAATAAGCCAGGCTCTTTACGCCCTTTTCTGAATGGTATAAATATAAATACACTGACTTCACACAGTGCAGCAATATGATATAGTGTAAACATTTCTGCCACCCACATACAGGAAAACAGTTCCAAAATAAATGACGTTATTAATTATTACGTGCTCCACCACACATGTTATCTACATTATTACATGTCCATGTGTAAGGAAAAAGCTCTCGTTCTCTCAAACAGAGAATTAGTGAACATAAAAATTAAATCAGGAGAAACGACAGGGATTATCCAGTCGCTGTACATTTTAATGACCTAAAACATGACATTTCTACCTTTTTTAGATTTTGTGGCATAGAGAAAGTTAAGATATCATACAGAGGAGTATAAATAATACTCTGAGCAAAAGATAATGTTTTTTGGATTTTCACCCTCCAGGCATTATTTTCTAAAGGTCTTAATGATGTTGTAAATGTGAACATAAATTAATGCCACCACTTCAGACTACTCTGATGTTTTACTTGCGCTGTACCCAATTATTTATGAAAACTTTCTTGATGGGTCGATGTCCTCATTGTGGTTTTACAGACTTGTTTTAATACGTTTTATGTACACACTTTATTAGAATATTTATGAAAATGCACATTGTTTTATTTGGTAACACTTACTTAGTTTCCCTCGACTCCAAACCCATTCGATCCATGGAACGGATATGGGTGGAGCTATGTCTACATAAGGGTGGGGGTGTAAAAACTACCCAATTGGTATACTTGAGTAAAATAATAGATACCTTTTTAATAGAAAGTTACTCAAGTAAAAGTGAAAGTCACCCAGTAAAAATACTACTTGAGTAAAAGTCTAAAAATATTTGGTTTTAAATATACTTAAGTATCAAAAGTAAATGTAATTGCTAAAATATACTTAAGTATCAAAAGTAGAAGTAAAAGTATAAATAATTTCAAATTCCTTATATAAAGCAAAGCGGACGCACCATGTTCTTGTTTTTAAAATGTACTCATAGCCAGGGGCACACTCCAACTCTCAGACATCATTACAGATAGCCAGGGGCACACTCCAACACTCAGACATCATTACAGATAGCCAGGGGCACACTCCAACTCTCAGACATCATTACAGATAGCCAGGGGAACACTCCAACTCTCAGACATCATTACAGATAGCCAGGGGCACACTCCAACTCTCAGACATCATTACAGATAGCCAGGGGCACACTCCAACACTCAGACATCATTACAGATAGCCAGGGGAACACTCCAACACTCAGACATCATTACAGATAGCCAGGGACACACTCCAACTCTCAGACATCATTACAGATAGCCAGGGGAACACTCCAACTCTCAGACATCATTACAGATAGCCAGGGGCACACTCCAACTCTCAGACATCATTACAGATAGCCAGGGGCACACTCCAACACTCAGACATCATTACAGATAGCCAGGGGCACACTCCAACACTCAGACATTATTACAGATAGCCAGGGGAACACTCCAACACTCAGACATTATTACAGATAGCCAGGGGCACACTCCAACACTCAGACATTATTACAGATAGCCAGGGGCACACTCCAACACTCAGACATTATTACAGATAGCCAGGGGCACACTCCAACACTCAGACATTATTACAGATAGCCAGGGGCACACTCCAACACTCAGACATCATTACAGATAGCCAGGGGCACACTCCAACTCTCAGACATCATTACAGATAGCCAGGGGCACACTCCAACACTCAGACATCATTACAGAGAGCCAGGGGCACACTCCAACACTCAGACATCATTACAGATAGCCAGGGGCACACTCCAACACTCAGACATCATTACAGATAGCCAGGGGCACACTCCAACACTCAGACATCATTACAGATAGCCAGGGGAACACTCCAACACTCAGACATCATTACAGATAGCCAGGGGAACACTCCAACACTCAGACATCATTACAGATAGCCAGGGGCACACTCCAACACTCAGACATCATTACAGATAGCCAGGGGAACACTCCAACACTCAGACATCATTACAGATAGCCAGGGGCACACTCCAACACTCAGACATCATTACAGATAGCCAGGGGAACACTCCAACACTCAGACATCATTACAGATAGCCAGGGGAACACTCCAACACTCAGACATCATTACAGATAGCCAAGGACACACTCCAACACTCAGACATCATTACAGATAGCCAGGGGCACACTCCAACACTCAGACATCATTACAGATAGCCAGGGGAACACTCCAACACTCCAACATCATTACAGATAGCCAGGGACACACTCCAACACTCAGACATCATTACAGATAGCCAGGGACACACTCCAACACTCAGACATCATTACAGATAACCAGGGACACACTCCAACACTCAGACATCATTACAGATAGCCAGGGACACACTCCAACACTCAGACATTATTACAGATAGCCAGGGGCACACTCCAACACTCAGACATCATTACAGATAGCCAGGGGAACACTCCAACACTCAGACATCATTACAGATAGCCAGGGGAACACTCCAACACTCAGACATCATTACAGATAGCCAGGGGCCCACTCCAGCACTCAGACATCATTACAGATAGCCAGGGGCACACTCCAACACTCAGACATCATTACAGATAGCCAGGGGCACACTCCAACACTCAGACATTATTACAGATAGCCAGGGGCACACTCCAACACTCAGACATTATTACAGATAGCCAGGGGCACACTCCAACACTCAGACATTATTACAGATAGCCAGGGGCACACTCCAACACTCAGACATTATTACAGATAGCCAGGGGCACACTCCAACACTCAGACATTATTACAGATAGCCAGGGGCACACTCCAACACTCAGACATCATTACAGATAGCCAGGGGCACACTCCAACACTCAGACATCATTACAGATAGCCAGGGGCACACTCCAACACTCAGACATCATTACAGAGAGCCAGGGGCACACTCCAACACTCAGACATCATTACAGATAGCCAGGGGCACACTCCAACACTCAGACATCATTACAGATAGCCAGGGGCACACTCCAACACTCAGACATCATTACAGATAGCCAGGGGAACACTCCAACACTCAGACATCATTACAGATAGCCAGGGGAACACTCCAACACTCAGACATCATTACAGATAGCCAGGGGCACACTCCAACACTCAGACATCATTACAGATAGCCAGGGGAACACTCCAACACTCAGACATCATTACAGATAGCCAGGGGCACACTCCAACACTCAGACATCATTACAGATAGCCAGGGGAACACTCCAACACTCAGACATCATTACAGATAGCCAGGGGAACACTCCAACACTCAGACATCATTACAGATAGCCAAGGACACACTCCAACACTCAGACATCATTACAGATAGCCAGGGGCACACTCCAACACTCAGACATCATTACAGATAGCCAGGGGAACACTCCAACACTCAGACATCATTACAGATAGCCAGGGACACACTCCAACACTCAGACATCATTACAGATAGCCAGGGACACACTCCAACACTCAGACATCATTACAGATAACCAGGGACACACTCCAACACTCAGACATCATTACAGATAGCCAGGGACACACTCCAACACTCAGACATTATTACAGATAGCCAGGGGCACACTCCAACACTCAGACATCATTACAGATAGCCAGGGGAACACTCCAACACTCAGACATCATTACAGATAGCCAGGGGAACACTCCAACACTCAGACATCATTACAGATAGCCAGGGGAACACTCCAACACTCAGACATCATTACAGATAGCCAAGGACACACTCCAACACTCAGACATCATTACAAATAGCCAGGGGCACACTCCAACACTCAGACATCATTACAGATAGCCAGGGGAACACTCCAACACTCAGACATCATTACAGATAGCCAGGGACACACTCCAACACTCAGACATCATTACAGATAGCCAGGGACACACTCCAACACTCAGACATCATTACAGATAACCAGGGACACACTCCAACACTCAGACATCATTACAGATAGCCAGGGACACACTCCAACACTCAGACATTATTACAGATAGCCAGGGGCACACTCCAACACTCAGACATCATTACAGATAGCCAGGGGAACACTCCAACACTCAGACATCATTACAGATAGCCAAGGACACACTCCAACACTCAGACATCATTACAGATAGCCAGGGGCACACTCCAACACTCAGACATCATTACAGATAGCCAGGGGAACACTCCAACACTCAGACATCATTACAGATAGCCAGGGACACACTCCAACACTCAGACATCATTACAGATAGCCAGGGACACACTCCAACACTCAGACATCATTACAGATAACCAGGGACACACTCCAACACTCAGACATCATTACAGATAGCCAGGGACACACTCCAACACTCAGACATTATTACAGATAGCCAGGGGCACACTCCAACACTCAGACATTATTACAGATAGCCAGGGGCACACTCCAACACTCAGACATTATTACAGATAGCCAGGGGCACACTCCAACACTCAGACATTATTACAGATAGCCAGGGGCACACTCCAACACTCAGACATCATTACAGATAGCCAGGGGCACACTCCAACACTCAGACATCATTACAGATAGCCAGGGGCACACTCCAACACTCAGACATCATTACAGAGAGCCAGGGGCACACTCCAACACTCAGACATCATTACAGATAGCCAGGGGCACACTCCAACACTCAGACATCATTACAGATAGCCAGGGGAACACTCCAACACTCAGACATCATTACAGATAGCCAGGGGAACACTCCAACACTCAGACATCATTACAGATAGCCAGGGGCACACTCCAACACTCAGACATCATTACAGATAGCCAGGGGAACACTCCAACACTCAGACATCATTACAGATAGCCAGGGGCACACTCCAACACTCAGACATCATTACAGATAGCCAGGGGAACACTCCAACACTCAGACATCATTACAGATAGCCAGGGGAACACTCCAACACTCAGACATCATTACAGATAGCCAAGGACACACTCCAACACTCAGACATCATTACAGATAGCCAGGGGCACACTCCAACACTCAGACATCATTACAGATAGCCAGGGGAACACTCCAACACTCAGACATCATTACAGATAGCCAGGGACACACTCCAACACTCAGACATCATTACAGATAGCCAGGGACACACTCCAACACTCAGACATCATTACAGATAACCAGGGACACACTCCAACACTCAGACATCATTACAGATAGCCAGGGACACACTCCAACACTCAGACATTATTACAGATAGCCAGGGGCACACTCCAACACTCAGACATCATTACAGATAGCCAGGGGAACACTCCAACACTCAGACATCATTACAGATAGCCAGGGGAACACTCCAACACTCAGACATCATTACAGATAGCCAGGGGAACACTCCAACACTCAGACATCATTACAGATAGCCAAGGACACACTCCAACACTCAGACATCATTACAAATAGCCAGGGGCACACTCCAACACTCAGACATCATTACAGATAGCCAGGGGAACACTCCAACACTCAGACATCATTACAGATAGCCAGGGACACACTCCAACACTCAGACATCATTACAGATAGCCAGGGACACACTCCAACACTCAGACATCATTACAGATAACCAGGGACACACTCCAACACTCAGACATCATTACAGATAGCCAGGGACACACTCCAACACTCAGACATTATTACAGATAGCCAGGGGCACACTCCAACACTCAGACATCATTACAGATAGCCAGGGGAACACTCCAACACTCAGACATCATTACAGATAGCCAAGGACACACTCCAACACTCAGACATCATTACAGATAGCCAGGGGCACACTCCAACACTCAGACATCATTACAGATAGCCAGGGGAACACTCCAACACTCAGACATCATTACAGATAGCCAGGGACACACTCCAACACTCAGACATCATTACAGATAGCCAGGGACACACTCCAACACTCAGACATCATTACAGATAACCAGGGACACACTCCAACACTCAGACATCATTACAGATAGCCAGGGACACACTCCAACACTCAGACATTATTACAGATAGCCAGGGGCACACTCCAACACTCAGACATTATTACAGATAGCCAGGGGCACACTCCAACACTCAGACATTATTACAGATAGCCAGGGGCACACTCCAACACTCAGACATTATTACAGATAGCCAGGGGCACACTCCAACACTCAGACATCATTACAGATAGCCAGGGGCACACTCCAACACTCAGACATCATTACAGATAGCCAGGGGCACACTCCAACACTCAGACATCATTACAGAGAGCCAGGGGCACACTCCAACACTCAGACATCATTACAGATAGCCAGGGGCACACTCCAACACTCAGACATCATTACAGAGAGCCAGGGGCACACTCCAACACTCAGACATCATTACAGATAGCCAGGGGCACACTCCAACACTCAGACATCATTACAGATAGCCAGGGGCACACTCCAACACTCAGACATCATTACAGATAGCCAGGGGAACACTCCAACACTCAGACATCATTACAGATAGCCAGGGGAACACTCCAACACTCAGACATCATTACAGATAGCCAGGGGCACACTCCAACACTCAGACATCATTACAGATAGCCAGGGGAACACTCCAACACTCAGACATCATTACAGATAGCCAGGGGCACACTCCAACACTCAGACATCATTACAGATAGCCAGGGGAACACTCCAACACTCAGACATCATTACAGATAGCCAGGGGAACACTCCAACACTCAGACATCATTACAGATAGCCAAGGACACACTCCAACACTCAGACATCATTACAGATAGCCAGGGGCACACTCCAACACTCAGACATCATTACAGATAGCCAGGGGAACACTCCAACACTCAGACATCATTACAGATAGCCAGGGACACACTCCAACACTCAGACATCATTACAGATAGCCAGGGACACACTCCAACACTCAGACATCATTACAGATAACCAGGGACACACTCCAACACTCAGACATCATTACAGATAGCCAGGGACACACTCCAACACTCAGACATTATTACAGATAGCCAGGGGCACACTCCAACACTCAGACATCATTACAGATAGCCAGGGGAACACTCCAACACTCAGACATCATTACAGATAGCCAGGGGAACACTCCAACACCCAGACATCATTACAGATAGCCAGGGGCCCACTCCAGCACTCAGACATCATTACAGATAGCCAGGGGCACACTCCAACACTCAGACATCATTACAGATAGCCAGGGGAACACTCCAACACTCAGACATCATTACAGATAGCCAGGGGCACACTCCAACACTCAGACATCATTACAGATAGCCAGGGGCACACTCCAACACTCAGACATCATTACAGATAGCCAGGGGAACACTCCAACACTCAGACATCATTACAGATAGCCAGGGGAACACTCCAACACTCAGACATCATTACAGATAGCCAGGGGCACACTCCAACACTCAGACATCATTACAGATAGCCAGGGGCACACTCCAACACTCAGACATCATTACAGATAGCCAGGGGAACACTCCAACACTCAGACATTATTACAGATAGCCAGGGGCACACTCCAACACTCAGACATCATTACAGATAGCCAGGGGAACACTCCAACACTCAGACATTATTACAGATAGCCAGGGGGACACTCCAACACTCAGACATCATTACAGAGAGCCAGGGGCACACTCCAAAACTCAGACATTATTACAGATAGCCAGGGGCACACTCCAACACTCAGACATCATTACAGATAGCCAGGGGCACACTCCAACACTCAGACATCATTACAGATAGCCAGGGGAACACTCCAACACTCAGACATCATTACAGATAGCCAGGGGCACACTCCAACACTCAGACATCATTACAGATAGCCAGGGGAACACTCCAACACTCAGACATCATTACAGATAGCCAGGGGCACACTCCAACACTCAGACATTATTACAGATAGCCAGGGGCACACTCCAACACTCAGACATCATTACAGATAGCCAGGGGCACACTCCAACACTCAGACATCATTACAGATAGCCAGGGGAACACTCCAACACTCAGACATTATTACAGATAGCCAGGGGCACACTCCAACACTCAGACATCATTACAGATAGCCAGGGGCACACTCCAACACTCAGACATCATTACAGATAGCCAGGGGAACACTCCAACACTCAGACATCATTACAGATAGCCAGGGGAACACTCCAACACTCAGACATCATTACAGATAGCCAGGGGAACACTCCAACACTCAGACATCATTACAGATAGCCAGGGGCACACTCCAACACTCAGACATCATTACAGATAGCCAGGGGCACACTCCAACACTCAGACATCATTACAGATAGCCAGGGGAACACTCCAACACTCAGACATCATTACAGATAGCCAGGGGCACACTCCAACACTCAGACATCATTACAGATAGCCAGGGGAACACTCCAACACTCAGACATCATTACAGATAGCCAGGGGCACACTCCAACACTCAGACATTATTACAGATAGCCAGGGGCACACTCCAACACTCAGACATCATTACAGATAGCCAGGGGCACACTCCAACACTCAGACATCATTACAGATAGCCAGGGGAACACTCCAACACTCAGACATTATTACAGATAGCCAGGGGCACACTCCAACACTCAGACATCATTACAGATAGCCAGGGGAACACTCCAACACTCAGACATTATTACAGATAGCCAGGGGAACACTCCAACACTCAGACATCATTACAGAGAGCCAGGGGCACACTCCAAAACTCAGACATTATTACAGATAGCCAGGGGCACACTCCAACACTCAGACATCATTACAGATAGCCAGGGGCACACTCCAACACTCAGACATCATTACAGAGAGCCAGGGGCACACTCCAAAACTCAGACATTATTACAGATAGCCAGGGGCACACTCCAACACTCAGACATCATTACAGATAGCCAGGGGCACACTCCAACACTCAGACATCATTACAGATAGCCAGGGGAACACTCCAACACTCAGACATCATTACAGATAGCCAGGGGCACACTCCAACACTCAGACATCATTACAGATAGCCAGGGGAACACTCCAACACTCAGACATCATTACAGATAGCCAGGGGCACACTCCAACACTCAGACATTATTACAGATAGCCAGGGGCACACTCCAACACTCAGACATCATTACAGATAGCCAGGGGCACACTCCAACACTCAGACATCATTACAGATAGCCAGGGGAACACTCCAACACTCAGACATTATTACAGATAGCCAGGGGCACACTCCAACACTCAGACATCATTACAGATAGCCAGGGGCACACTCCAACACTCAGACATCATTACAGATAGCCAGGGGAACACTCCAACACTCAGACATCATTACAGATAGCCAGGGGAACACTCCAACACTCAGACATCATTACAGATAGCCAGGGGAACACTCCAACACTCAGACATCATTACAGATAGCCAGGGGCACACTCCAACACTCAGACATCATTACAGATAGCCAGGGGCACACTCCAACACTCAGACATCATTACAGATAGCCAGGGGAACACTCCAACACTCAGACATCATTACAGATAGCCAGGGGCACACTCCAACACTCAGACATCATTACAGATAGCCAGGGGAACACTCCAACACTCAGACATCATTACAGATAGCCAGGGGCACACTCCAACACTCAGACATTATTACAGATAGCCAGGGGCACACTCCAACACTCAGACATCATTACAGATAGCCAGGGGCACACTCCAACACTCAGACATCATTACAGATAGCCAGGGGAACACTCCAACACTCAGACATTATTACAGATAGCCAGGGGCACACTCCAACACTCAGACATCATTACAGATAGCCAGGGGAACACTCCAACACTCAGACATTATTACAGATAGCCAGGGGAACACTCCAACACTCAGACATCATTACAGAGAGCCAGGGGCACACTCCAAAACTCAGACATTATTACAGATAGCCAGGGGCACACTCCAACACTCAGACATCATTACAGATAGCCAGGGGCACACTCCAACACTCAGACATCATTACAGATAGCCAGGGGAACACTCCAACACTCAGACATCATTACAGATAGCCAGGGGCACACTCCAACACTCAGACATCATTACAGATAGCCAGGGGAACACTCCAACACTCAGACATCATTACAGATAGCCAGGGGCACACTCCAACACTCAGACATTATTACAGATAGCCAGGGGCACACTCCAACACTCAGACATCATTACAGATAGCCAGGGGCACACTCCAACACTCAGACATCATTACAGATAGCCAGGGGAACACTCCAACACTCAGACATTATTACAGATAGCCAGGGGCACACTCCAACACTCAGACATCATTACAGATAGCCAGGGGCACACTCCAACACTCAGACATCATTACAGATAGCCAGGGGAACACTCCAACACTCAGACATCATTACAGATAGCCAGGGGAACACTCCAACACTCAGACATCATTACAGATAGCCAGGGGAACACTCCAACACTCAGACATCATTACAGATAGCCAGGGGCACACTCCAACACTCAGACATCATTACAGATAGCCAGGGGCACACTCCAACACTCAGACATCATTACAGATAGCCAGGGGAACACTCCAACACTCAGACATCATTACAGATAGCCAGGGGCACACTCCAACACTCAGACATCATTACAGATAGCCAGGGGAACACTCCAACACTCAGACATCATTACAGATAGCCAGGGGCACACTCCAACACTCAGACATTATTACAGATAGCCAGGGGCACACTCCAACACTCAGACATCATTACAGATAGCCAGGGGCACACTCCAACACTCAGACATCATTACAGATAGCCAGGGGCACACTCCAACACTCAGACATTATTTACAAAATAATCATTTGTGTTTACTGAGTCCTCTAGAACAGAGGCAGAAGGGAATAACTTTTGTTCTCTTCATAAGTGTGTGAATTGGACCATTTTCCTATCCTGCTAAGCATTCAAAATGTAAAGAGTACTTTTGGGTATCAGGGAAAATGTATAAAGTAAAAAGTACAATATTTTCTTTAGGAATGTAGTGAAGTAAAAGTAAAAGTTGTCAAAAATACAAATAGTAAAGTACAGATACAACTCTACAAAAGCTCAGACGAAGGACTTGAGGCCGATACGTAAAGCTTATTAAAGAACCGTGATACTAGCAAGAGCAGTGTGCGGGGTCCTTCTTTTTTCTCACTGTATCTAAAGACTCTTTCAGAAAAGTACATTGAATCAAATACAGCAGATATCTTACCTTACAACGTTGCCCTTCTTCTTCCCCTTCTTCTTCTCCTTCTTATTCTTCTCCTCATTGTCCTGCTTCTTCTTCTTCTTCTTCTCCTTCTCCTTCTCCTTCTTCTTCTCCTTGTCCTGCTTCTTCTTCTCCTGGTCCTG
Organism: Salvelinus alpinus; assembly: GCF_045679555.1. Taxonomy (NCBI): domain Eukaryota; kingdom Metazoa; phylum Chordata; class Actinopteri; order Salmoniformes; family Salmonidae; genus Salvelinus; species Salvelinus alpinus. Next base: position 85,623,024 of record NC_092092.1, read on the forward strand.
CTTCTCCTTCCTTGTCCTGCTTCTTCCTCTCCTTCTTCTCCTTCTCCTTGTCCTGCTTCTTCTTCCCCTGGTCCTGCTTCTTCTTCTCCTTCTTCTCCTTCTCCTTGTCCTGCTTCTTCTTCTCCTGGTCCTGCTTCTCCTTCCTTGTCCTGCTTCTTCCTCTCATTCTTCTCCTTCTCCTTGTCCTGCTTCTTCTTCCCCTGGTCCTGCTTCTTCTTCTCCTTCTCCTGCTTCTTCTTCCCTTGGTCCTGCTTTTTCTTCTCATTGTCCTGCTTCTTCTTCTCCTTGTCCCTGCTTCTTCTTCTCCTTGTTATGCTTCTTCTTCTTCGTGTCCTGTTTCCACTTCTCCTTCTTATTCTCCTGCTTCTTCTTCTTCTTGTCCTGCTTCTTATTCTCCTGCTTCTTCTTCTTCGTGTCCTGCTTCTCCTTCTTCTTCTTCTTCTTCTTCTTATTCTCCTGCTTCTTCTTCTCCTGCTTCTTCTTCTTGTCCTGCCTCTTCTTCTCCTTCTTATTCTTCTTGTCCTTCTTCTTCCTCTTCTTGTCCTTCTTCTTCTTGCCCTGCTTCTTCTTCTTCTCCTTCTTGTCCTGCTTCTTCTTCCCCTGGTCCTGCTTCTCCTTCTCCTTGTTATGCTTTTTCTTCCTCGTGTCCTGCTTCTCCTTCTTCTTCTTCTTCTTCTTCTTCTTCTTCTCCTGCTTCTTATTCTCCTGCTTCTTCTTCTTCTTCTCCTTCTCATTCTTCTCTTTCTTCTTCTTCTTCTTCTTCTTGTCCTGCTTCTTCTCCTCCTTCTTCTTCTTCTTGACCTGCCTCTTCTTCTTCTTCTTCTTCTTCTTCTTCGCCTTCTTCTTCTTCACCTTCTTCTTCTTGTCCTGCTTATTCTTCCCCTGGTCCTGCTTCTCTTCTCATTGTCCTGCTTCTTCTTCTCCTTGTCCCTGCTTCTTCTTTCCTTGTTATGCTTCTTCTTCTTCGTGTCCTGTTTCCACTTCTCATTCTTATTCTCCTGCTTCTTCTTCTTTGTGTCCTTCTTCTCCTTCTTCTTGTCCTGCTTCTTATTCTCCTGTTTCTTCTTCTTTGTGTCCTGCTTCTCCTTCTTCTTCTTATTCTCCTGCTTCTTCTTCTCCTGCTTCTTCTTCTTCTTCTTCTTGTCCTGCTTCTTATTCTCCTGCTTCTTCTTCTTCTTCGTGTCCTGCTCCTCCTTCTCCTTCTTCTTCTTCTTGCCCTGCTTCTTCTTCTCCTTCTTCTCCTTCTTCTTCTACTTCTCCTTCTTCTTCTCCTTGTCCTGCTTCTTCTTCTCCTTGTTATGCTTCTTCTTCTTCGAGTCCTGTTTCCAATTCTCCTTCTTATTCTCCTGCTTCTTCTTCTTCTTGTCCTGCTTCTTATTCTCTTGCTTCTTCTTCTTTGTGTCCTGCTTCTCCTTCTTCTTGTACTGCTTCTTATTATCCTGCTTCTTCTTCGTGTCCTGCTTCTCCTTCTCCTGGTTCTTCTTCTTTGTGTCCTGCTTCTCGTTCTTCTTCTCCTTCTTCTTGTACTGCTTCTTATTATCCTGCTTCTTCTTCGTGTCCTGCTTCTCCTTCTCCTTCTTCTTCTTCTTGTCCTGCTTCTTATTCTCCTGCTTCTTATTTTCCTGCTTCTTATTCTCCTGCTTCTTCTTCTTTGTGTCCTGCTTCTCCTTATCCTTCTTCTTCTTCGTGTCCTGCTTCTCCTTCTCCTTCTTCCTTTTGTCCTGCTTCTTCTCCTACTTCTTCTTCTCCTTCTTGTCCTGCTTCTTCTTTTTCTTCTTTTCCTGCTTCTTCTTCTTCTTCTTCTTGTCCTGCTTCTTATTCTCCTGCTTCTCCTTCTTCTTCTTCTTGTCCTGCTTCTCCTTCTCCTTCTTCTTCTTCCTTTTGTCCTGCTTCTTCTCCTTATTCTTCCTCTCCTTCTTCTTCTTGTCCTGCTTCTTCTCCTACTTCTTCTTCTCCTTCTTGTCCTGCTTCTTCTTTTTCTTATTTTCTTGCTTCTTCTTCTTCTTCTCCTTCTCCTTCGCCTTCTTCGCCTTCTTCTTCTTCTCCTTCTTCTTCTTCTTCTTGTCCTGCTTCTTATTCTCCTGCTTCTCCTTCTTCTTCTTCTTGTCCTGCTTCTCCTTCTCCTTCTTCTCATTCTTCTTCTACTTCTCCTTCTTCTTCTCCTTGTCCTGCTTCTTCTTCCCCTGGTCCTGCTTCTCCTTCTACTTGTCCTGCTTCTTCTTCTCCTTGTCCTGCTTCTTCTTCTCCTTCTTCTTCTCCTTGTTATGCTTCTTCTTCTTTGTGTCCTGTTTCCACTTCTCCTTCTTATTCTCCTGCTTCTCCTTCTCCTACTTCTTCTTCTCCTTCTTGTCCTGCTTCTTCTCCTACTTCTTCTTCTCCTTCTTGTCCTGCTTCTTCTTTTTCTTCTTTTCTTGCTTCTTCTTCTTCTTCTCCTTCTCCTTCGCCTTCTTCGCCTTCTTCTTCTTCTTCTCCTTCTTCTTCTTCTTCTTGTCCTGCTTCTCCTTCTCCTTCTTCGCATTCTTCTTCTACTTCTCCTTCTTCTTCTCCTTGTCCTGCTTCTTCTTCCCCTGGTCCTGCTTCTCCTTCTCCTTGTCCTGCTTCTTCTTCTCCTTGTCCTGCTTCTTCTTCTCCTTCTTCTTCTCCTTGTTATGCTTCTTCTTCTTTGTGTCCTGTTTCCACTTCTCCTTCTTATTCTCCTGCTTCTCCTTCTCCTACTTCTTCTTCTCCTTCTTGTCCTGCTTCTTCTTTTTCTTCTTTTCTTGCTTCTTCTTCTTCTTCTTCTTGTCCTGCTTCTTATTCTCCTGCTTCTCCTTCTCCTTCTCCTTCGCCTTCTTCGCCTTCTTATTCTTCTTCTCCTTCTTCCTCTTCTCCTTCTCCTTCTTCTCATTCTTCTTCTACTTCTCCTTCTTCTTCTCCTTGTCCTGCTTCTTCTTCCCCTGGTCCTGCTTCTCCTTCTCCTTGTCCTGCTTCTCCTTGTCCTGCTTCTTCTTCTCCTTGTCCTGCTTCTTCTTCTCCTTCTTCTTCTTCGTGTCCTGTTTCCACTTCTCCTTCTTATTCTCCTGCTTCTTCTTCTTCTTTTTGTCCAGCTTCTTATTCTCCTGCTTCTTCTTCCTCGTGTCCTGCTTCTCCTTCTTCTTCTTCTTCTTCTTCTTCTTCTTCTTCTTCTTCTCCTGCTTCTTATTCTCCTGCTTCTTCTTCTTCTTCTCCTTCTCATTCTTCTCTTTCTTCTTCTTCTTCTTGTCCTGCTTCTTCTCCTCCTTCTTCTTCTTCTTGACCTGCCTCTTCTTCTTCTTCTTCTTCTTCTTCTTCTTCTTCGCCTTCTTCTTCTTCACCTTCTTCTTCTTGTCCTGCTTATTCTTCCCCTGGTCCTGCTTCTCTTCTCATTGTCCTGCTTCTTCTTCTCCTTGTCCCTGCTTCTTCTTTCCTTGTTATGCTTCTTCTTCTTCGTGTCCTGTTTCCACTTCTCATTCTTATTCTCCTGCTTCTTCTTCTTTGTGTCCTTCTTCTCCTTCTTCTTGTCCTGCTTCTTATTCTCCTGTTTCTTCTTCTTTGTGTCCTGCTTCTCCTTCTTCTTCTTATTCTCCTGCTTCTTCTTCTCCTGCTTCTTCTTCTTCTTCTTCTTGTCCTGCTTCTTATTCTCCTGCTTCTTCTTCTTCTTCGTGTCCTGCTCCTCCTTCTCCTTCTTCTTCTTCTTGCCCTGCTTCTTCTTCTCCTTCTTCTCCTTCTTCTTCTACTTCTCCTTCTTCTTCTCCTTGTCCTGCTTCTTCTTCCCCTGGTCCTGCTTCTCCTTGTCCTACTTCTTCTTCTCCTTATCCTGCTTCTTCTTCTCCTTCTTCTTCTCCTTGTTATGCTTCTTCTTCTTCGAGTCCTGTTTCCACTTCTCCTTCTTATTCTCCTGCTTCTTCTTCTTCTTCTTGTCCTGCTTCTTATTCTCTTGCTTCTTCTTCTTTGTGTCCTGCTTCTCCTTCTTCTTGTACTGCTTCTTATTATCCTGCTTCTTCTTCGTGTCCTGCTTCTCCTTCTCCTTCTTCTTCTTCTTGTCCTGCTTCTTATTCTCCTGCTTCTTATTTTCCTGCTTCTTATTCTCCTGCTTCTTCTTCTTTGTGTCCTGCTTCTCCTTATCCTTCTTCTTCTTCGTGTCCTGCTTCTCCTTCTCCTTCTTCCTTTTGTCCTGCTTCTTCTCCTACTTCTTCTTCTCCTTCTTGTCCTGCTTCTTCTTTTTCTTCTTTTCCTGCTTCTTCTTCTTCTTCTTCTTGTCCTGCTTCTTATTCTCCTGCTTCTCCTTCTTCTTCTTCTTGTCCTGCTTCTCCTTCTCCTTCTTCTTCTTCCTTTTGTCCTGCTTCTTCTCCTTATTCTTCCTCTTCTTCTCCTTCTTGTCCTGCTTCTTCTCCTACTTCTTCTTCTCCTTCTTGTCCTGCTTCTTCTTTTTCTTCTTTTCTTGCTTCTTCTTCTTCTTCTTCTTCTCCTTCTCCTTCGCCTTCTTCGCCTTCTTCTTCTTCTCCTTCTTCTTCTTCTTCTTGTCCTGCTTCTTATTCTCCTGCTTCTCCTTCTTCTTCTTCTTGTCCTGCTTCTCCTTCTCCTTCTTCTCATTCTTCTTCTACTTCTCCTTCTTCTTCTCCTTGTCCTGCTTCTTCTTCCCCTGGTCCTGCTTCTCCTTCTCCTTGTCCTGCTTCTTCTTCTCCTTGTCCTGCTTCTTCTTCTCCTTCTTCTTCTCCTTGTTATGCTTCTTCTTCTTTGTGTCCTGTTTCCACTTCTCCTTCTTATTCTCCTGCTTCTCCTTCTCCTACTTCTTCTTCTCCTTCTTGTCCTGCTTCTTCTCCTACTTCTTCTTCTCCTTCTTGTCCTGCTTCTTCTTTTTCTTCTTTTCTTGCTTCTTCTTCTTCTTCTCCTTCTCCTTCGCCTTCTTCGCCTTCTTCTTCTTCTCCTTCTTCTTCTTCTTCTTGTCCTGCTTCTCCTTCTCCTTCTTCTCATTCTTCTTCTACTTCTCCTTCTTCTTCTCCTTGTCCTGCTTCTTCTTCCCCTGGTCCTGCTTCTCCTTCTCCTTGTCCTGCTTCTTCTTCTCCTTGTCCTGCTTCTTCTTCTCCTTCTTCTTCTCCTTGTTATGCTTCTTCTTCTTTGTGTCCTGTTTCCACTTCTCCTTCTTATTCTCCTGCTTCTCCTTCTCCTACTTCTTCTTCTCCTTCTTGTCCTGCTTCTTCTTTTTCTTCTTTTCTTGCTTCTTCTTCTTCTTCTTCTTGTCCTGCTTCTTATTCTCCTGCTTCTCCTTCTCCTTCTCCTTCGCCTTCTTCGCCTTCTTATTCTTCTTCTCCTTCTTCCTCTTCTCCTTCTCCTTCTTCTCATTCTTCTTCTACTTCTCCTTCTTCTTCTCCTTGTCCTGCTTCTTCTTCCCCTGGTCCTGCTTCTCCTTCTCCTTGTCCTGCTTCTCCTTGTCCTGCTTCTTCTTCTCCTTGTCCTGCTTCTTCTTCTCCTTCTTCTTCTTCGTGTCCTGTTTCCACTTCTCCTTCTTATTCTCCTGCTTCTTCTTCTTCTTTTTGTCCAGCTTCTTATTCTCCTGCTTCTTCTTCTTTGTGTCCTGCTTCTCCTTCTTCTTGTCCTGCTTCTTATTCTCCTGCTTCTTCTTCGTGTCCTGCTTCTCCTTCTCCTGCTTCTTCTTCTTCTTGTCCTGCTTCTCCTTCTCCTTCGCCTTCTTCGCCTTCTTCTTCTTCTTCTCCTTCTTCTTCTTCTAATAGTGCACTACTTTTGACCAGGATAGAACCCTATTCCCTATATAGTGCACTACTTTTGACCAGGGTGACACCCTATTCCCTATATAGTGCACTACTTTTGACCAGGATAGAACCCTATTCCCTATATAGTGCACTACTTTTGACCAGGGTGACACCCTATTCCTTATTTAGTGCACTACTTTTGACCAGGGCCCATAGGGAATAGATTGCCATTTGGGAACTAATGGCCATGTCAAGAACTACACTACGGTGAACAGACTTTCAAAACCACCGCTAACTGTAGCTAGCATCGTACTAACCACAGCTAACTGTATCTAGCATCATACTAAACACAGCTAACTGTATCTAGCATCATATTAACCACAGCTAACTGCATCTAGCATCATACTAACCACAGCTAACTATATCTAGCATCATATTAACCACAGCTAACTGTATCTAGCATCATATTAACCACAGCTAACTGTATCTAGCATCCTACTAACCACAGCTAACTGCATCTAGCATCATACTAACCACAGCTAACTGCATCTAGCATCATACTAACCACAGCTAACTGTATCTAGCATCATACTAAACACAGCTAACTGTATCTAGCATCATATTAACCACAGCTAACTGCATCTAGCATCATACTAACCATAGCTAACTGTAGCTAGCATCATACTAACCACAGCTAACTGTAGCTAACATCATACTAACCACAGCTAACTGTAGCTAGCATCATACTAACTACAGCTAACTGTAGCTAGCATCATACTAACTACAGCTAATAGACTGTAGCTAGCCTCATCACAAACAACAGACAGGTTTGGTGTTCGGCCCCAATGGCACTCTATTCCCTATATAGTGCACTATTTTTGTGTCTCCCCATGCATCTCCCTGTGTCTCCCCATGCATCTCTCTGTGTCTCCCCATTCATTTCCCTGTGTCTCCCCGTGCATCTCCCTGTGTCTCCCCGTGCGTCTCCCTGTGTCTCCCCATGCATTTCCCTGTGTCTCCCCATGCATCTCTCTGTGCCTCCCCATGCATCTCCCTGCGTCTCCCCGTGCGTCTCCCTGTGTCTCCCCATGCATCTCTCTGTGTCTCCCCATGCGTCTCCCTGTGTCTCCCCATGCATTTCCCTGTGTCTCCCCATGCATTTCCCTGTGTCTCCCCATGCATCTCTCTGTGCCTCCCCATGCATCTCCCTGCGTCTCCCCGTGCGTCTCCCTGTGTCTCCCCATGCATTTCCCTGTGTCTCCCCATGCATTTCCCTGTGTCTCCCCATGCATTTCCCTGTGTCTCCCCATGCATCTCCCTGTGTCTCCCCATGCATCTCTCTGTGTCTCCCCATTCATTTCCCTGTGTCTCCCCATGCATCTCTCTGTGTCTCCCCATTCATTTCCCTGTGTCTCCCCGTGCATCTCCCTGTGTCTCCCCGTGCGTCTCCCTGTGTCTCCCCATGCATTTCCCTGTGTCTCCCCATGCATCTCCCTGTGTCTCCCCGTGCGTCTCCCTGTGTCTCCCCATGCATTTCCCTGTGTCTCCCCATGCATCTCCCTGTGTCTCCCCGTGCGTCTCCCTGTGTCTCCCCATGCATTTCCCTGTGTCTCCCCATGCATTTCCCTGTGTCTCCCCGTGCATCTCTCTGTGTCTCCCCGTGCATTTCCCTGTGTCTCCCCATGCATTTCCCTGTGTCTCCCCATGCATTTCCCTGTGTCTCCCCATGCATTTCCCTGTGTCTCCCCATGCATTTCCCTGTGTCTCCCCATCCATTTCCCTGTGTCTCCCCGTGCATCTCTCTGTGTCTCCCCGTGCATCTCCCTGTGTCTCCCTGTGTCTCCCCATGCATCTCCCTGTGTCTCCCCATGCATTTCCCTGTGTCTCCCCATGCATTTCCCTGTGTCTCCCCGTGCATTTCCCTTTGTCTCCCCATGCATTTCCCTGTGTCTCCCCATGCATCTCTCTGTGTCTCCCCATTCATTTCCCTGTGTCTCCCCATGCATCTCTCTGTGTTCTCCCCATGCATCTCCCTGTGTCTCCCCGTGCGTCTCCCTGTGTCTCCCCATGCATTTCCCTGTGTCTCCCCGTGCGTCTCCCTGTGTCTCCCCGTGCATTTCCCTGTGTCTCCCCATGCATTTCCCTGTGTCTCCCCGTGCATTTCCCTGTGTCTCCCCGTGCATTTCCCTGTGTCTCCCCATGCGTCTCCCTGTGTCTCCCCGTGCATCTCCCTGTGTCTCCCCGTGCATCTCCCTGTGTCTCCCCGTGCATCTCCCTGTGTCTCCCCATGCATCTCCCTGTGTCTCCCCATGCATTTCCCTGTGTCTCCCCATGCATTTCCCTGTGTCTCCCCATGCATCTCCCTGTGTCTCCCTGTGTCTCCCCATGCATTTCCCTGTGTCTCCCCATGCATCTCCCTGTGTCTCCCTGTGTTTCCCCATGCATTTCCCTGTGTCTCCCCGTGCGTCTCCCTGTGTCTCCCCGTGCATTTCCCTGTGTCTCCCCATGCATTTCCCTGTGTCTCCCCATTCATTTCCCTGTGTCTCCCCATTCATTTCCCTGTGTCTCCCCATTCATTTCCCTGTGTCTCCCCGTGCATCTCCCTGTGTCTCCCCGTGCGTCTCCCTGTGTCTCCCCATGCATTTCCCTGTGTCTCCCCATGCATCTCTCTGTGCCTCCCCATGCATCTCTCTGTGTCTCCCCATTCATTTCCCTGTGTCTCCCCGTGCATCTCCCTGTGTCTCCCCGTGCGTCTCCCTGTGTCTCCCCATGCATTTCCCTGTGTCTCCCCATGCATCTCTCTGTGCCTCCCCATGCATCTCCCTGCGTCTCCCCGTGCGTCTCCCTGTGTCTCCCCATGCATCTCTCTGTGTCTCCCCATGCGTCTCCCTGTGTCTCCCCATGCATTTCCCTGTGTCTCCCCATGCATTTCCCTGTGTCTCCCCATGCATCTCTCTGTGCCTCCCCATGCATCTCCCTGTGTCTCCCCGTGCGTCTCCCTGTGTCTCCCCATGCATTTCCCTGTGTCTCCCCATGCATTTCCCTGTGTCTCCCCATGCATTTCCCTGTGTCTCCCCATGCATCTCCCTGTGTCTCCCCATGCATCTCTCTGTGTCTCCCCATTCATTTCCCTGTGTCTCCCCATGCATCTCTCTGTGTCTCCCCATTCATTTCCCTGTGTCTCCCCGTGCATCTCCCTGTGTCTCCCCGTGCGTCTCCCTGTGTCTCCCCATGCATTTCCCTGTGTCTCCCCATGCATCTCCCTGTGTCTCCCCGTGCGTCTCCCTGTGTCTCCCCATGCATTTCCCTGTGTCTCCCCATGCATCTCCCTGTGTCTCCCCGTGCGTCTCCCTGTGTCTCCCCATGCATTTCCCTGTGTCTCCCCATGCATTTCCCTGTGTCTCCCCGTGCATCTCTCTGTGTCTCCCCGTGCATTTCCCTGTGTCTCCCCATGCATTTCCCTGTGTCTCCCCATGCATTTCCCTGTGTCTCCCCATGCATTTCCCTGTGTCTCCCCATGCATTTCCCTGTGTCTCCCCATCCATTTCCCTGTGTCTCCCCGTGCATCTCTCTGTGTCTCCCCGTGCATCTCCCTGTGTCTCCCTGTGTCTCCCCATGCATCTCCCTGTGTCTCCCCATGCATTTCCCTGTGTCTCCCCATGCATTTCCCTGTGTCTCCCCGTGCATTTCCCTTTGTCTCCCCATGCATTTCCCTGTGTCTCCCCATGCATCTCTCTGTGTCTCCCCATTCATTTCCCTGTGTCTCCCCATGCATCTCTCTGTGTTCTCCCCATGCATCTCCCTGTGTCTCCCCGTGCGTCTCCCTGTGTCTCCCCATGCATTTCCCTGTGTCTCCCCGTGCGTCTCCCTGTGTCTCCCCGTGCATTTCCCTGTGTCTCCCCATGCATTTCCCTGTGTCTCCCCGTGCATTTCCCTGTGTCTCCCCGTGCATTTCCCTGTGTCTCCCCATGCGTCTCCCTGTGTCTCCCCGTGCATCTCCCTGTGTCTCCCCGTGCATCTCCCTGTGTCTCCCCGTGCATCTCCCTGTGTCTCCCCATGCGTCTCCCTGTGTCTCCCCATGCATTTCCCTGTGTCTCCCCATGCATTTCCCTGTGTCTCCCCATGCATCTCCCTGTGTCTCCCTGTGTCTCCCCATGCATTTCCCTGTGTCTCCCCATGCATCTCCCTGTGTCTCCCTGTGTTTCCCCATGCATTTCCCTGTGTCTCCCCGTGCGTCTCCCTGTGTCTCCCCGTGCATTTCCCTGTGTCTCCCCATGCATTTCCCTGTGTCTCCCCGTGCATTTCCCTGTGTCTCCCCGTGCATTTCCCTGTGTCTCCCCGTGCGTCTCCCTGTGTCTCCCCGTGCATCTCCCTGTGTCTCCCCGTGCATCTCCCTGTGTCTCCCCGTGCGTCTCCCTGTGTCTCCCCATGCATTTCCCTGTGTCTCCCCATGCATCTCCCTGTGTCTCCCCGTGCATTTCCCTGTGTCTCCCCGTGCGTCTCCCTGCGTCTCCCCGTGCATCTCCCTGTGTCTCCCCGTGCGTCTCCCTGCGTCTCCCCGTGCATCTCCCTGTGTCTCCCCGTGCATTTCCCTGTGTCTCCCCATGCATTTCCCTGTGTCTCCCCGTGCATCTCCCTGCGTCTCCCCATGCGTCTCCCTGTGTCTCCCCGTGCATTTCCCTGTGTCTCCCCGTGCATCTCCCTGCGTCTCCCCATGCGTCTCCCTGTGTCTCCCCATGCGTCTCCCTGTGTCTCCCCGTGCATTTCCCTGTGTCTCCCCATGCATTTCCCTGTGTCTCCCCGTGCATTTCCCTGTGTCTCCCCATGCGTCTCCCTGTGTCTCCCCATGCGTCTCCCTGTGTCTCCCCGTGCATTTCCCTGTGTCTCCCCATGCATTTCCCTGTGTCTCCCCGTGCATTTCCCTGTGTCTCCCCATGCGTCTCCCTGCGTCTCCCCATGAATTTCCCTGCGTCTCCCCATGCATTTCCCTGCGTCTCCCCATGCATTTCCCTGTGTCTCCCAGTGCATCTCCCTGTGTCTCCCCATGCGTCTCCCTGTGTCTCCCCATGCATTTCCCTGTGTCTCCCCGTGCATCTCCCTGCGTCTCCCCGTGCGTCTCCCTGCGTCTCCACGTGCATCTCCCTGCGTCTCCCCGTGCGTCTCCCTGCGTCTCCCCGTGCGTCTCCCTGTGTCTCCCTGTGCGTTTCCCTGTGTCTCCCCATGAATTTCCCTGTGTCTCCCCATGCATTTCCCTGCGTCTCCCCGTGCGTCTCCCTGTGTCTCCCCGTGCGTCTCCCTGCGTCTCCCCGTGTGTCTCCCTGTGTCTCCCCGTGCGTCTCCCTGTGTCTCCCCGTGCGTCTCCCTGTGTCTCCCCGTGCGTCTCCCTGTGTCTCCCCGTGCGTCTCCCTTTGTCTCCCCGTGCGTCTCCCTGTGTCTCCCCGTGCGTCTCCCTGTGTCTCCCCGTGCGTCTCCCTGTGTCTCCCCGTGCGTCTCCCTATGGTCAAAAATATTGCACTATATAGGGTTCCATAGGGCCCTGGTCTAAAGTAGTGCACTATATAGGATTCCAAAGGGCCCTGGTCTAAAGTAGTGTACTATATAGGGTTCCATAGGGCCCTGGTCTAAAGTAGTGCACTATTTAGGGAATAGGGTGCCATTTGGGCCACTATGGGAGTTTCTGGGTCAAAACAGTCTGAGTAAGACAAGGTAGATGTGATGTAGTTTCAGTATGTTTAATATATCACTAACGATAATGAGAGTCAAGCTCACCTGAGGTCACGCTAGAGGATAAAAATATCTGTGACACATTAAGTATCTCCTCCAGATATTTATCCAGCCTGGCTGAGGCTTTCATCCATTCAGCACACTGTGTGTGTGTGTGTGTGTGTGTGTGTGTGTGTGTGTGTGTGTGTGTGTGTGTGTGTGTGTGTGTGTGTGTGTGTGTGTGTGTGTGTGTGTGTGTGTGTGTGTGTGTGTGTGTGTGTGTGTGTGTGTGTGTGTGTGTGTGTGTGTGTGTGTGTGTGTGTGTGTGTGTGTGTTTGCGTGTGTGTGTGTGTGTGTGTGTGTGTTTGCGTGTGTGTGTGTTTGTGTGTTTGCGTGTGTGTGTGTGTGTGTGTTGATGTGTGTTGGCATCATTCATACAGTCCATAAACAATTGAAGCAGGTATCCTAGTGATTAGAGTGTTGGGCCAGTAACTGAAAGGTTGCTGGATCGAATCCCTGAGCTGACAAGGTAAAGATCTGTCGTTCTACCCCTGAACAAGGCAGTTAACCCACTGTTCCCTGGGCGCCGAAGATGTGGATGTCGATTAAGGCAGCCCCCCCCGCACCTCTCTGATTCAGAGGGGTTAAATGTGAAAGACACATTTCAGTTGAATGTATTCAGTTGTACAACTGACGAGGTATCCCCTTTTCCCTTTGAACGGCATAGTAGAAAGGCCAAAAAATAGCTGAATAGTTAACCATTACCTACCCAGACTATCTGCAGTGACCATTATTTTGTGCTATCTTTTCTGACTCATCACATTCACTGCTGTTACTGTCTATTATCTATCCTTTACCCCTACCTACAGTATACTGCGGTTACTGTCTATTATCTATCCTTTACCCCTACCTACAGTATACTGCTGTTACTGTCTATTATCTATCCTTTACCCCTACCTACAGTATACTGCTGTTACTGTCTATTATCTATCCTTTACCCCTACCTACTGCTGTTACTGTCTATTATCTATCCTTTACCCCTACCTACAGTATACTGCTGTTACTGTCTATTATCTATCCTTTACCCCTGCCTACAGTATACTGCTGTTACTGTCTATTATCTATCCTTTACCCCTACCTACAGTATACTGCTGTTACTGTCTATTATCTATCCTTTACCCCTACCTATAGTATACTGCTGTTACTGTCTATTATCTATCCTTTACCCCTACCTACAGTATACTGCTGTTACTGTCTATTATCTATCCTTTAACCCTACCTATAGTATACTGCTGTTACTGTCTATTATCTATCCTTTACCCCTACCTACAGTATACTGCTGTTACTGTCTAGTATCTATCCTTTACCCCTACCTACAGTATACTGCTGTTACTGTCTGGTATCTATCCTTTACCCCTACCTACAGTATACTGCTGTTACTGTCTATTATCTATACTTTACCCCTACCTACTGCTGTTACTGTCTATTATCTATTCTGTTGTCTAGTCACTTTACCCTGACCTATATGTACATACCGTATCTACCTCAATTACCTGCTACCCCTGCACATTGACTCAGTACTGGTATCCTGTGTATATAGCCATGTTATTACCTGGTACTCCCTGTATATAGCCATGTTATTACCTGGTACTCCCTGTATATAGCCATGTTATTACCTGGTACTCCCTGTATATAGCCATGTTATTACCTGGTACTCCCTGTATATAGCCATGTTATTACCTGGTACTCCCTGTGTATAACCATGTTATTACCTGGTACTCCCTGTATATAGCCATGTTATTACCTGGTACTCCCTGTATATAGCCATGTTATTACCTGGTACTCCCTGTATATAGCCATGTTATTACCTGGTACTCCCTGTATATAGCCATGTTATTACCTGGTACTCCCTGTATATAGCCATGTTATTACCTGGTACTCCCTGTATATAGCCATGTTATTACCTGGAACTCCCTGTATACAGCCTCGTTATTACCTGGTACTCCCTGTATATAGCCATGTTATTACCTGGTACTCCCTGTATATAGCCATGTTATTACCCCTGCACATCAAATCAAATCAAACCAAATGTTAATGGTCACATACACATGGTTAGCAGATGTTATTGTGAGTAGCGAAATGTTTATGCTTGTAGATCCAACAGTGCAGCAGTATCTAACAGGTAATATCTAACAATTCCACAACAAAACCTAATATCTAACAATCTAGTAAATGGATGGGATGAGAATTAAATAAGTATATAAAATATATGGATGAGCAGTAACAGAGCGGCTAAGATGCAATAGAAAGTAAAGAATAGACAGTATATACATATGAGATGAGTGATGCGAGATAGGTAAACATTATTAACGTGGTATTATTAAAGTGATTAGTGTTTCATTTAGTCTGTAGGTAAGCAGCTGCCTCTCTGTGCTAGCTGTCTAACAATCTGATGGTCTTGAGATTGAAAAACAGCATCTATCTTGGTCCCAGCTTTGATGCACCTGTACTGACCTCGCCTTCTGGATGATAGCGGGGTGAACAGGCAGTGGCTCGGGTGGTTGTTGTCCTTGATTATATTTTTTGCCATCCTGTGACATCGCAGGTATTGTAGGTGTCCTGGAGGGCAGGTAGTTTGCCCCCGGTGATGCGTTCTGCAGACCTCACCACCCTCTGGAGAGCCTTACGGTTGTGGGCGGAGCAGTTGCCGTACCAGGCGGTGATACAGTCCAACAGGATGCTCTCAATTGTGCATCTGTAAAAGTTAGTGAGGTTTCAACCTCCTGAGGTTGAAGAGGTGCTGTTGCGCCTTCTTCACCACACTCTCTGTGTGGGTGGACCATTTCAGTTTGTCTGTGATGTGTACACCGAGGAACTTAACACTTTCCACCTTCTCCACTGCTGTCCCGTCGATGTGGATAGGGGGCTGCTCCCTCTGCTGTTTCCTGAAGTCCACAATCATCTATTTTATTTGGTTGACATTGAGTGTGGGGTTATTTTCCTGACACCACACTCTGAGGTCCCTCACCTCCTCCCTGTAGGCCAGCTCATCGTCGTTGGTAATCAAGCCTACCACTGTAGTGCCGTCTGCAAACTTGATGATTGAGTTGGAGGCGTGCTTGGCCACGCTGTCGTGGGTGAACAGGGAGTACAGGAGAGGGCTAAGCACGCATCCTTGTGGGGCCCCAGTGTTCAGGATCAGCGAAGTGGAGGTGTTGTTTCCTACCTTCACCACCTGGGGGGCGGACCGACAGGAAGTCCAGAACCCAGTTGCACAGGGCGGGGTCGAGATCCAGGGTCTCAAGCTTAATGATGAGCTTGGAGGGTCTATGGTGTTGAATGCTAAGCTATAGTCAATGAACAGCATTCTTGCATAGGTATCCCTCTTGTCCAGATGGGACAGGGCAGTGTGCAGTGTGATGGCCATTGCATCGAGTGTGGATCTATTGGGGCGTTAAGCAAATTGAAGTGGGTCTATGGTGGCTGGTAAGGTGGAGGTGATATGGTCCTTGACTAGTCTCTCAAAGCACTTCATGATGACAGAAGTGAGTGTTACGGGGCAGTAGTCATTTAGTTCAGTTACCTTTGCTTTCATGGGTACAGGAACAATGGTGGACATCTTGAAGCATGTGGGGACAGCAGACTGGGATAGGCAGAGATTACCTCGTACCCTGCACATTGACTCAGTACTGGTACCCTGTGTACTGTATATAGCCATGTTATCGTTACTCATTGTGTATTTATTCCTCGTGTTATAATTTCTCTCTGCATTGTTGGGAAGGGCCTGTAAGCATTTCACTGTTCCGCCTTTATCCGACCGACAAAAGTCATTGCATCAATGCTGAGTAATTAATTCTGCAGTCAAATGGTTTTCATTATGTAACCCAACATGTAATCCCCAAAATATTTATCCAATGTACGCACCACACAGAACACAGAACTCTGCAACACAACCCTGCAAGGTAAACGCAGCGTTCCATCAGAAATTAATGTACTCCTGGTGTACCAAAACCCTCACAGTTCTTCAAGGTGTTGTTATTAATTAACAGCTCCTCCAGAGAAATAAAGTGACAATGAATTAAATCATACTGGAAATGAATGCAGAAAGAAACCCAAGAAAGGTGAAATTCCACTTGTGGAGTGTTGTCGTGGTACCGGAAATAACATGTGCTTCCTGGTAACCACATTCATCAGAGTCAGGAGTCAACAGATGAAACTGTTCCCTTAGCTGCCCCTGTCCACTAGGATGCTCCCTTAGCTGCCCCTGTCCACTAGGATGTTTCCTTAGCTCTCCCTGTCCACTAGGATGTTCCCTTAGCTGCCCCCGTCCACTAGGGTGTTCCCTTAGCTGCCCCCGTCCACTAGGGTGTTCCCTTAGCTGCCCCCGTCCACTAGGGTGTTCCCTTAGCTGCCCCCGTCCACAAGGATGTTCCCTTAGCTGCCCCCGTCCACTAGGATGTTCCCGTAGCTGCCCCTTTCCACTAGGGTGTTCCCTTAGCTGCCCCTGTCCACAAGGATGTCCCCTTAGCTGCCCCTGTCCACTAGGATGTTCCCGTAGCTGCCCCTGTCCACTAGGATGTTCCCGTAGCTCTCCCTGTCCACTAGGATGTTCCCGTAGCTGCCCCTGTCCACTAGGATGTTCCCGTAGCTCTCCCTGTCCACTAGGATGTTCCCTTAGCTGCCCCTGTCCACTAGGATGTTCCCTTAGCTGCCCCTGTCCACTAGGATGTTCCCGTAGCTCTCCATGTCCACTAGGATGTTCCCGTAGCTCTCCATGTCCAATAGGATGTTCACGTAGCTCTCCCTGTCCACTAGGGTGTTCCCGTAGCTCTCCCTGTCCACTAGGATGTTCCCGTAGCTCTCCATGTCCACTAGGATGTTCCCGTAGCTCTCCCTGTCCACTAGGATGTTCCCGTAGCTCTCCCTGTCCACTAGGATGTTCCCGTAGCTCTCCCTGTCCACTAGGATGTTCCCGTAGCTCTCCCTGTCCACTAGGATGTTCCCGTAGCTCTCCCTGTCCACTAGGATGTTCCCGTAGCTCTCCATGTCCACTAGGATGTTCCCGTAGCTCTCCATGTCCACTAGGATGTTCCCGTAGCTCTCCCTGTCCACTAGGGTGTTCCCGTAGCTCTCCCTGTCCACTAGGATGTTCCCGTAGCTCTCCCTGTCCACTAGGATGTTCCCGTAGCTCTCTCTGTCCACTCGTCTATTCCAAATCAAATCAATTTATATAGCCCTTCGTACATCAGCTGATATCTCAAAGGGCTGTACAGAAACCCAGCCTAAAACCCCTAACAGCAAGCAATGCAGGTGTAGACGCACGGTGGCTAGGAAAAACTCCTTAGAAAGGCCAAAACCTAGGAAGAAACCTAGAGAGGAACCAGGCTATGAGGGGTGGAGATTATAACAGAACATGGCCAAGATGTTCAAATGTTCATAAATGACCAGCATGGTCAAATAATAATAATCACAGTAGTTGTTGAGGGTGCAGCATGCCAGCACCTCAGGAGTAAATGTCAGTTGGCTTTTCATAGCCGATCATTAAGAGTATCTCTACCGCTCCTGCGGTCTCTAGAGAGTTGAAAACAGCAGGTCTGGGACAGGTAGCACGTCCGGTGGACAGGTCAGGGTTCCATAGCCGCAGGCAGAACAGTTGAAACTGGAGCAGCAACACGGCCAGGTGGACTGGGGACAGCAAGGAGTCATCATGCCAGGTCGTCCTGAGGCATGCCAGGTCCTCCGAGAGAGAAAGAAAGAGAGAAAGAATACTTAAATTCACACAGGACACCGGATAAGACAGGAGAAGTACTCCAGATATAACTGACCCTAGCCCCCCGACACAAACTACTGCAGCATAAATACTGGAGGCTGAGACAGGAGGGGTCAGGAGTTAACTTAACCGTCTCTGTCCTCTGGGCTGTGGTTACCATGCAGACCTGACCTAGAGGGTATTATTGTCCACTAAACTGTTCCCATAGCTGTCTTGTCCACTAGGCTGTTGTTACCATGCAGAATGTTTGGTTACTTCCCAAATGGCACACTATTTTCTATATAGTGCACTACTTTTGATGAGAGCCCTGGTCAAAATAAGTGCACTAAATAGGGAGTAGGGTGCCATTTGGCATGCAACTTTGAATTCATCAGACCGTATGGTAACCCAGATTGTATCAGACTGTATGGTAACCCAGATTGTATCAGACTGTATGGTAACCCAGATTGTATCAGACTGTATGGTAACCCAGATTGTATCAGACTGTATGGTAACCCAGATTGTATCAGACTGTATTGTAACCCAGATTGTATCAGACTGTATTGTAACCCAGATTGTATCAGACTGTATTGTAACCCAGATTGTATCAGACTGTATTGTAAACCAGATTGTATGGTAACCCAGATTGTATCAGACTGTATTGTAACCCAGATTGTATCAGACTGTATGGTAACCCAGATTGTATAAGACTGTATGGTAACCCAGATTGTATCAGACCGTATGGTAACCCAGATTGTATCAGACCGTATGGTAACCCAGATTGTATCAGACTGTATTGTAACCCAGATTGTATCAGACCGTATGGTAACCCAGATTGTATCAGACCGTATGGTAACCCAGATTGTATCAGACTGTATTGTAACCCAGATTGTATCAGACTGTATTGTAACCCAGATTGTATCAGACTGTATTGTAACCCAGATTGTATCAGACTGTATGGTAACCCAGATTGTATCAGACTGTATGGTAACCCAGATTGTATCAGACTGTATTGTAACCCAGATTGTATCAGACTGTATGGTAACCCAGATTGTATCAGACTGTATGGTAACCCAGATTGTATCAGACTGTATTGTAACCCAGATTGTATCAGACTGTATTGTAACCCAGATTGTATCAGACTGTATTGTAACCCAGATTGTATCAGACTGTATTGTAACCCAGATTGTATCAGACTGTATTGTAACCCAGATTGTATCAGACCGTATTGTAACCCAGATTGTATCAGACCGTATTGTAACCCAGATTGTATCAGACCGTATTGTAACCCAGATTGTATCAGACTGTATTGTAACCCAGATTGTATCAGACTGTATTGTAACCCAGATTGTATCAGACTGTATTGTAACCCAGATTGTATCAGACTGTATTGTAACCCAGATTGTATCAGACTGTATTGTAACCCAGATTGTATCAGACCGTATGGTAACCCAGATTGTATCAGACTGTATTGTAACCCAGATTGTATCAGACTGTATGGTAACCCAGATTGTATCAGACTGTATGGTAACCCAGATTGTATCAGACTGTATTGTAACCCAGATTGTATCAGACTGTATTGTAACCCAGATTGTA
Organism: Salvelinus alpinus; assembly: GCF_045679555.1. Classification (NCBI taxonomy): domain Eukaryota; kingdom Metazoa; phylum Chordata; class Actinopteri; order Salmoniformes; family Salmonidae; genus Salvelinus; species Salvelinus alpinus. The sequence continues at coordinate 85,641,780 of NC_092092.1, forward strand.
TCAGACTGTATTGTAACCCAGATTCTATCAGACTGTATTGTAACCCAGATTCTATCAGACTGTATTGTAACCCAGATTGTATGGTAACCCAGATTGTATCAGACTGTATTGTAACCCAGATTCTATCAGACTGTATTGTAACCCAGATTCTATCAGACTGTATTGTAACCCAGATTCTATCAGACTGTATTGTAACCCAGATTGTATGGTAACCCAGATTGTATCAGACTGTATTGTAACCCAGATTGTATCAGACTGTATTGTAACCCAGATTGTATCAGACTGTATTGTAACCCAGATTGTATCAGACTGTATTGTAACCCAGATTCTATCAGATTGTATTGTAACCCAGATTGTATCAGACTGTATTGTAACCCAGATTGTATCAGACTGTATTGTAACCCAGATTGTATCAGACCGTATGGTAACCCAGATTGTATCAGACTGTATTGTAACCCAGATTGTATCAGACTGTATTGTAACCCAGATTGTATCAGACTGTCCCCATGCATTTCCCTGTGTCTCCCCGTGCATTTCCCTGTGTCTCCCCGTGCATTTCCCTGTGTCTCCCCGTGCATTTCCCTGTGTCTCCCCGTGCATTTCCCTGTGTCTCCCCGTGCATCTCCCTGTGTCTCCCCGTGCGTCTCCCTGTGTCTCCCCATGCATTTCCCTGTGTCTCCCCATGCATCTCCCTGTGTCTCCCCGTGCATTTCCCTGTGTCTCCCCGTGCGTCTCCCTGCGTCTCCCCGTGCATCTCCCTGTGTCTCCCCGTGCGTCTCCCTGCGTCTCCCCGTGCATCTCCCTGTGTCTCCCCGTGCATTTCCCTGTGTCTCCCCATGCATTTCCCTGTGTCTCCCCGTGCATCTCCCTGCGTCTCCCCATGCGTCTCCCTGTGTCTCCCCGTGCATTTCCCTGTGTCTCCCCGTGCATCTCCCTGCGTCTCCCCATGCGTCTCCCTGTGTCTCCCCATGCGTCTCCCTGTGTCTCCCCGTGCATTTCCCTGTGTCTCCCCATGCATTTCCCTGTGTCTCCCCGTGCATTTCCCTGTGTCTCCCCATGCGTCTCCCTGCGTCTCCCCATGAATTTCCCTGCGTCTCCCCATGCATTTCCCTGCGTCTCCCCATGCATTTCCCTGTGTCTCCCAGTGCATCTCCCTGTGTCTCCCCATGCGTCTCCCTGTGTCTCCCCATGCATTTCCCTGTGTCTCCCCGTGCATCTCCCTGCGTCTCCCCGTGCGTCTCCCTGCGTCTCCACGTGCATCTCCCTGCGTCTCCCCGTGCGTCTCCCTGCGTCTCCCCGTGCGTCTCCCTGTGTCTCCCTGTGCGTTTCCCTGTGTCTCCCCATGAATTTCCCTGTGTCTCCCCATGCATTTCCCTGCGTCTCCCCGTGCGTCTCCCTGTGTCTCCCCGTGCGTCTCCCTGCGTCTCCCCGTGTGTCTCCCTGTGTCTCCCCGTGCGTCTCCCTGTGTCTCCCCGTGCGTCTCCCTGTGTCTCCCCGTGCGTCTCCCTGTGTCTCCCCGTGCGTCTCCCTTTGTCTCCCCGTGCGTCTCCCTGTGTCTCCCCGTGCGTCTCCCTGTGTCTCCCCGTGCGTCTCCCTGTGTCTCCCCGTGCGTCTCCCTATGGTCAAAAATATTGCACTATATAGGGTTCCATAGGGCCCTGGTCTAAAGTAGTGCACTATATAGGATTCCAAAGGGCCCTGGTCTAAAGTAGTGTACTATATAGGGTTCCATAGGGCCCTGGTCTAAAGTAGTGCACTATTTAGGGAATAGGGTGCCATTTGGGCCACTATGGGAGTTTCTGGGTCAAAACAGTCTGAGTAAGACAAGGTAGATGTGATGTAGTTTCAGTATGTTTAATATATCACTAACGATAATGAGAGTCAAGCTCACCTGAGGTCACGCTAGAGGATAAAAATATCTGTGACACATTAAGTATCTCCTCCAGATATTTATCCAGCCTGGCTGAGGCTTTCATCCATTCAGCACACTGTGTGTGTGTGTGTGTGTGTGTGTGTGTGTGTGTGTGTGTGTGTGTGTGTGTGTGTGTGTGTGTGTGTGTGTGTGTGTGTGTGTGTGTGTGTGTGTGTGTGTGTGTGTGTGTGTGTGTGTTTGTGTGTGTGTGTGTGTGTGTGTGTGTGTGTGTGTGTGTGTGTGTGTGTTTGCGTGTGTGTGTGTGTGTGTGTGTGTTTGCGTGTGTGTGTGTTTGTGTGTTTGCGTGTGTGTGTGTGTGTGTGTTGATGTGTGTTGGCATCATTCATACAGTCCATAAACAATTGAAGCAGGTATCCTAGTGATTAGAGTGTTGGGCCAGTAACTGAAAGGTTGCTGGATCGAATCCCTGAGCTGACAAGGTAAAGATCTGTCGTTCTACCCCTGAACAAGGCAGTTAACCCACTGTTCCCTGGGCGCCGAAGATGTGGATGTCGATTAAGGCAGCCCCCCCCGCACCTCTCTGATTCAGAGGGGTTAAATGTGAAAGACACATTTCAGTTGAATGTATTCAGTTGTACAACTGACGAGGTATCCCCCTTTCCCTTTGAACGGCATAGTAGAAAGGCCAAAAAATAGCTGAATAGTTAACCATTACCTACCCAGACTATCTGCAGTGACCATTATTTTGTGCTATCTTTTCTGACTCATCACATTCACTGCTGTTACTGTCTATTATCTATCCTTTACCCCTACCTACAGTATACTGCGGTTACTGTCTATTATCTATCCTTTACCCCTACCTACAGTATACTGCTGTTACTGTCTATTATCTATCCTTTACCCCTACCTACAGTATACTGCTGTTACTGTCTATTATCTATCCTTTACCCCTACCTACTGCTGTTACTGTCTATTATCTATCCTTTACCCCTACCTACAGTATACTGCTGTTACTGTCTATTATCTATCCTTTACCCCTGCCTACAGTATACTGCTGTTACTGTCTATTATCTATCCTTTACCCCTACCTACAGTATACTGCTGTTACTGTCTATTATCTATCCTTTACCCCTACCTATAGTATACTGCTGTTACTGTCTATTATCTATCCTTTACCCCTACCTACAGTATACTGCTGTTACTGTCTATTATCTATCCTTTAACCCTACCTATAGTATACTGCTGTTACTGTCTATTATCTATCCTTTACCCCTACCTACAGTATACTGCTGTTACTGTCTAGTATCTATCCTTTACCCCTACCTACAGTATACTGCTGTTACTGTCTGGTATCTATCCTTTACCCCTACCTACAGTATACTGCTGTTACTGTCTATTATCTATACTTTACCCCTACCTACTGCTGTTACTGTCTATTATCTATTCTGTTGTCTAGTCACTTTACCCTGACCTATATGTACATACCGTATCTACCTCAATTACCTGCTACCCCTGCACATTGACTCAGTACTGGTATCCTGTGTATATAGCCATGTTATTACCTGGTACTCCCTGTATATAGCCATGTTATTACCTGGTACTCCCTGTATATAGCCATGTTATTACCTGGTACTCCCTGTATATAGCCATGTTATTACCTGGTACTCCCTGTATATAGCCATGTTATTACCTGGTACTCCCTGTGTATAACCATGTTATTACCTGGTACTCCCTGTATATAGCCATGTTATTACCTGGTACTCCCTGTATATAGCCATGTTATTACCTGGTACTCCCTGTATATAGCCATGTTATTACCTGGTACTCCCTGTATATAGCCATGTTATTACCTGGTACTCCCTGTATATAGCCATGTTATTACCTGGTACTCCCTGTATATAGCCATGTTATTACCTGGAACTCCCTGTATACAGCCTCGTTATTACCTGGTACTCCCTGTATATAGCCATGTTATTACCTGGTACTCCCTGTATATAGCCATGTTATTACCCCTGCACATCAAATCAAATCAAACCAAATGTTAATGGTCACATACACATGGTTAGCAGATGTTATTGTGAGTAGCGAAATGTTTATGCTTGTAGATCCAACAGTGCAGCAGTATCTAACAGGTAATATCTAACAATTCCACAACAAAACCTAATATCTAACAATCTAGTAAATGGATGGGATGAGAATTAAATAAGTATATAAAATATATGGATGAGCAGTAACAGAGCGGCTAAGATGCAATAGAAAGTAAAGAATAGACAGTATATACATATGAGATGAGTGATGCGAGATAGGTAAACATTATTAACGTGGTATTATTAAAGTGATTAGTGTTTCATTTAGTCTGTAGGTAAGCAGCTGCCTCTCTGTGCTAGCTGTCTAACAATCTGATGGTCTTGAGATTGAAAAACAGCATCTATCTTGGTCCCAGCTTTGATGCACCTGTACTGACCTCGCCTTCTGGATGATAGCGGGGTGAACAGGCAGTGGCTCGGGTGGTTGTTGTCCTTGATTATATTTTTTGCCATCCTGTGACATCGCAGGTATTGTAGGTGTCCTGGAGGGCAGGTAGTTTGCCCCCGGTGATGCGTTCTGCAGACCTCACCACCCTCTGGAGAGCCTTACGGTTGTGGGCGGAGCAGTTGCCGTACCAGGCGGTGATACAGTCCAACAGGATGCTCTCAATTGTGCATCTGTAAAAGTTAGTGAGGTTTCAACCTCCTGAGGTTGAAGAGGTGCTGTTGCGCCTTCTTCACCACACTCTCTGTGTGGGTGGACCATTTCAGTTTGTCTGTGATGTGTACACCGAGGAACTTAACACTTTCCACCTTCTCCACTGCTGTCCCGTCGATGTGGATAGGGGGCTGCTCCCTCTGCTGTTTCCTGAAGTCCACAATCATCTATTTTATTTGGTTGACATTGAGTGTGGGGTTATTTTCCTGACACCACACTCTGAGGTCCCTCACCTCCTCCCTGTAGGCCAGCTCATCGTCGTTGGTAATCAAGCCTACCACTGTAGTGCCGTCTGCAAACTTGATGATTGAGTTGGAGGCGTGCTTGGCCACGCTGTCGTGGGTGAACAGGGAGTACAGGAGAGGGCTAAGCACGCATCCTTGTGGGGCCCCAGTGTTCAGGATCAGTGAAGTGGAGGTGTTGTTTCCTACCTTCACCACCTGGGGGGCGGACCGACAGGAAGTCCAGAACCCAGTTGCACAGGGCGGGGTCGAGATCCAGGGTCTCAAGCTTAATGATGAGCTTGGAGGGTCTATGGTGTTGAATGCTAAGCTATAGTCAATGAACAGCATTCTTGCATAGGTATCCCTCTTGTCCAGATGGGACAGGGCAGTGTGCAGTGTGATGGCCATTGCATCGAGTGTGGATCTATTGGGGCGTTAAGCAAATTGAAGTGGGTCTATGGTGGCTGGTAAGGTGGAGGTGATATGGTCCTTGACTAGTCTCTCAAAGCACTTCATGATGACAGAAGTGAGTGTTACGGGGCAGTAGTCATTTAGTTCAGTTACCTTTGCTTTCATGGGTACAGGAACAATGGTGGACATCTTGAAGCATGTGGGGACAGCAGACTGGGATAGGCAGAGATTACCTCGTACCCTGCACATTGACTCAGTACTGGTACCCTGTGTACTGTATATAGCCATGTTATCGTTACTCATTGTGTATTTATTCCTCGTGTTATAATTTCTCTCTGCATTGTTGGGAAGGGCCTGTAAGCATTTCACTGTTCCGCCTTTATCCGACCGACAAAAGTCATTGCATCAATGCTGAGTAATTAATTCTGCAGTCAAATGGTTTTCATTATGTAACCCAACATGTAATCCCCAAAATATTTATCCAATGTACGCACCACACAGAACACAGAACTCTGCAACACAACCCTGCAAGGTAAACGCAGCGTTCCATCAGAAATTAATGTACTCCTGGTGTACCAAAACCCTCACAGTTCTTCAAGGTGTTGTTATTAATTAACAGCTCCTCCAGAGAAATAAAGTGACAATGAATTAAATCATACTGGAAATGAATGCAGAAAGAAACCCAAGAAAGGTGAAATTCCACTTGTGGAGTGTTGTCGTGGTACCGGAAATAACATGTGCTTCCTGGTAACCACATTCATCAGAGTCAGGAGTCAACAGATGAAACTGTTCCCTTAGCTGCCCCTGTCCACTAGGATGTTCCCTTAGCTGCCCCTGTCCACTAGGATGTTTCCTTAGCTCTCCCTGTCCACTAGGATGTTCCCTTAGCTGCCCCCGTCCACTAGGGTGTTCCCTTAGCTGCCCCCGTCCACTAGGGTGTTCCCTTAGCTGCCCCCGTCCACTAGGGTGTTCCCTTAGCTGCCCCCGTCCACAAGGATGTTCCCTTAGCTGCCCCCGTCCACTAGGATGTTCCCGTAGCTGCCCCTTTCCACTAGGGTGTTCCCTTAGCTGCCCCTGTCCACAAGGATGTCCCCTTAGCTGCCCCTGTCCACTAGGATGTTCCCGTAGCTGCCCCTGTCCACTAGGATGTTCCCGTAGCTCTCCCTGTCCACTAGGATGTTCCCGTAGCTGCCCCTGTCCACTAGGATGTTCCCGTAGCTCTCCCTGTCCACTAGGATGTTCCCTTAGCTGCCCCTGTCCACTAGGATGTTCCCTTAGCTGCCCCTGTCCACTAGGATGTTCCCGTAGCTCTCCATGTCCACTAGGATGTTCCCGTAGCTCTCCATGTCCAATAGGATGTTCACGTAGCTCTCCCTGTCCACTAGGGTGTTCCGTAGCTCTCCCTGTCCACTAGGATGTTCCCGTAGCTCTCCATGTCCACTAGGATGTTCCCGTAGCTCTCCCTGTCCACTAGGATGTTCCCGTAGCTCTCCCTGTCCACTAGGATGTTCCCGTAGCTCTCCCTGTCCACTAGGATGTTCCCGTAGCTCTCCCTGTCCACTAGGATGTTCCCGTAGCTCTCCCTGTCCACTAGGATGTTCCCGTAGCTCTCCATGTCCACTAGGATGTTCCCGTAGCTCTCCATGTCCACTAGGATGTTCCCGTAGCTCTCCCTGTCCACTAGGGTGTTCCCGTAGCTCTCCCTGTCCACTAGGATGTTCCCGTAGCTCTCCCTGTCCACTAGGATGTTCCCGTAGCTCTCTCTGTCCACTCGTCTATTCCAAATCAAATCAATTTATATAGCCCTTCGTACATCAGCTGATATCTCAAAGGGCTGTACAGAAACCCAGCCTAAAACCCCTAACAGCAAGCAATGCAGGTGTAGACGCACGGTGGCTAGGAAAAACTCCTTAGAAAGGCCAAAACCTAGGAAGAAACCTAGAGAGGAACCAGGCTATGAGGGGTGGAGATTATAACAGAACATGGCCAAGATGTTCAAATGTTCATAAATGACCAGCATGGTCAAATAATAATAATCACAGTAGTTGTTGAGGGTGCAGCATGCCAGCACCTCAGGAGTAAATGTCAGTTGGCTTTTCATAGCCGATCATTAAGAGTATCTCTACCGCTCCTGCGGTCTCTAGAGAGTTGAAAACAGCAGGTCTGGGACAGGTAGCATGTCCGGTGGACAGGTCAGGGTTCCATAGCCGCAGGCAGAACAGTTGAAACTGGAGCAGCAACACGGCCAGGTGGACTGGGGACAGCAAGGAGTCATCATGCCAGGTCGTCCTGAGGCATGCCAGGTCCTCCGAGAGAGAAAGAAAGAGAGAAAGAATACTTAAATTCACACAGGACACCGGATAAGACAGGAGAAGTACTCCAGATATAACTGACCCTAGCCCCCCGACACAAACTACTGCAGCATAAATACTGGAGGCTGAGACAGGAGGGGTCAGGAGTTAACTTAACCGTCTCTGTCCTCTGGGCTGTGGTTACCATGCAGACCTGACCTAGAGGGTATTATTGTCCACTAAACTGTTCCCATAGCTGTCTTGTCCACTAGGCTGTTGTTACCATGCAGAATGTTTGGTTACTTCCCAAATGGCACACTATTTTCTATATAGTGCACTACTTTTGATGAGAGCCCTGGTCAAAATAAGTGCACTAAATAGGGAGTAGGGTGCCATTTGGCATGCAACTTTGAATTCATCAGACCGTATGGTAACCCAGATTGTATCAGACTGTATGGTAACCCAGATTGTATCAGACTGTATGGTAACCCAGATTGTATCAGACTGTATGGTAACCCAGATTGTATCAGACTGTATGGTAACCCAGATTGTATCAGACTGTATTGTAACCCAGATTGTATCAGACTGTATTGTAACCCAGATTGTATCAGACTGTATTGTAACCCAGATTGTATCAGACTGTATTGTAAACCAGATTGTATGGTAACCCAGATTGTATCAGACTGTATTGTAACCCAGATTGTATCAGACTGTATGGTAACCCAGATTGTATAAGACTGTATGGTAACCCAGATTGTATCAGACCGTATGGTAACCCAGATTGTATCAGACCGTATGGTAACCCAGATTGTATCAGACCGTATGGTAACCCAGATTGTATCAGACCGTATGGTAACCCAGATTGTATCAGACTGTATTGTAACCCAGATTGTATCAGACTGTATTGTAACCCAGATTGTATCAGACTGTATTGTAACCCAGATTGTATCAGACTGTATGGTAACCCAGATTGTATCAGACTGTATGGTAACCCAGATTGTATCAGACTGTATTGTAACCCAGATTGTATCAGACTGTATGGTAACCCAGATTGTATCAGACTGTATGGTAACCCAGATTGTATCAGACTGTATTGTAACCCAGATTGTATCAGACTGTATTGTAACCCAGATTGTATCAGACTGTATTGTAACCCAGATTGTATCAGACTGTATTGTAACCCAGATTGTATCAGACTGTATTGTAACCCAGATTGTATCAGACCGTATTGTAACCCAGATTGTATCAGACCGTATTGTAACCCAGATTGTATCAGACCGTATTGTAACCCAGATTGTATCAGACTGTATTGTAACCCAGATTGTATCAGACTGTATTGTAACCCAGATTGTATCAGACTGTATTGTAACCCAGATTGTATCAGACTGTATTGTAACCCAGATTGTATCAGACTGTATTGTAACCCAGATTGTATCAGACCGTATGGTAACCCAGATTGTATCAGACTGTATTGTAACCCAGATTGTATCAGACTGTATGGTAACCCAGATTGTATCAGACTGTATGGTAACCCAGATTGTATCAGACTGTATTGTAACCCAGATTGTATCAGACTGTATTGTAACCCAGATTGTATCAGACTGTATTGTAACCCAGATTCTATCAGACTGTATTGTAACCCAGATTCTATCAGACTGTATTGTAACCCAGATTGTATGGTAACCCAGATTGTATCAGACTGTATTGTAACCCAGATTCTATCAGACTGTATTGTAACCCAGATTCTATCAGACTGTATTGTAACCCAGATTGTATCAGACTGTATTGTAACCCAGATTGTATGGTAACCCAGATTGTATCAGACTGTATTGTAACCCAGATTGTATCAGACTGTATTGTAACCCAGATTGTATCAGACTGTATTGTAACCCAGATTGTATCAGACTGTATTGTAACCCAGATTCTATCAGATTGTATTGTAACCCAGATTGTATCAGACTGTATTGTAACCCAGATTGTATCAGACTGTATTGTAACCCAGATTGTATCAGACCGTATGGTAACCCAGATTGTATCAGACTGTATTGTAACCCAGATTGTATCAGACTGTATTGTAACCCAGATTGTATCAGACTGTATTGTAACCCAGATTGTATCAGACTGTATTGTAACCCAGATTGTATAATTCAGTCATGGAGAAGCAGTAGTCATAAAGTATTTCTATCTATAGTGGCTGTTAGCGAAGCAACACCTGAGACTGTGGAGAACGGGGGGTCTTCAAGAGCTCAGTGCAGGTTAAAGACAGTTCTCTGTCTATAACTACCCAATATGTGGCACTTAGCAGCTAATTTACAGCCCATCTGTACACACACAATTCAAATTTGTGTTGTAGATTCAACAGTGTATTGGTGGTCAGTGACTGAGGTAAGAGTCAGAAAGGCTAGCAGAACACACACACACACAGCAGCAGGCGATGAGACTACTGCTCTAATAAACATCTGTGTTCTATTACCTCTGTCTGTCTGTAGTTCTGCAGACCACAGAAGGAGATGAGACTACTGCTCTAATAAACATCTGTGTTCTATTACCTCTGTCTGTCTGTAGTTCTGCAGACCACAGAAGGAGATGAGACTACTGCTCTAATAAACATCTGTGTTCTATTACCTCTGTCTGTCTGTAGTTCTGCAGACCACAGAAGGAGATGAGACTACTGCTCTAATACACATGTGTTCTATTACCTCTGTCTGTCTGTAGTTCTGCAGACCACAGAAGGAGATGAGACTACTGCTCTAATAAACATCTGTGTTCTATTACCTCTGTCTGTCTGTAGTTCTGCAGACCACAGAAGGAGATGAGACTACTGCTCTAATAAACATCTGTGTTCTATTACCTCTGTCTGTCTGTAGTTCTGCAGACCACATAAGGAGATGAGACTACTGCTCTAATAAACATCTGTGTTCTATTACCTCTGTCTGTCTGTAGTTCTGCAGACCACATAAGGAGATGAGACTACTGCTCTAATAAACATCTGTGTTCTATTACCTCTGTCTGTCTGTAGTTCTGCAGACCACAGAAGGAGATGAGACTACTGCTCTAATAAACATCTGTGTTCTATTACCTCTGTCTGTCTGTAGTTCTGCAGACCACAGAAGGAGATGAGACTACTGCTCTAATACACATGTGTTCTATTACCTCTGTCTGTAGTTCTGCAGACCACAGAAGGAGATGAGACTACTGCTCTAATACACATCTGTGTTCTATTACCTCTGTCTGTCTGTAGTTCTGCAGACCACAGAAGGAGATGAGACTACGGCTCTAATCAACACATTCTCTGTCTTGGTTTCAAATCCATAAAATAGATAAAGCACAATGTAGCTGTCTATTCCTGTAGCCTCGGGGACTCCTTTCAACAGCCATTTCATGTAGGAGATGTGCAGGGAAAATACTTAATGGTTACACACAGTACACACACATGCGCGCATACACACACACGTTCAGTTGATAGCACAGAGTGTGCACTTAATGAGGTATGTCCAAGTTCTACAGGTAAAACAATGTGTCACCAGTGACCCTTCACCTCCTGTCCTGAGTCCTGACGATCACAGCACCGCTCAGGTGATCTGACTAAATGAATAATACTTTAATGACTGTTAGCCATGCAGCCTAAATGACAACCCATTCATTGGTAGACAGTAGCCATCAGCTTTTGGTTAAACGAACTGACATGACGATTGTTATGGTCTGGAGAATTCTTTTTGAGCGCTCCCAGCCGATTGGCTACAAAGGCCTGAGTGGGTGGGAAGAATTGAAATGACCTGTATGTAAAAAAGACAGAGATGAAGTGTCATACAGCCTTTAACACTGACACTAAACAGCCTTTAACACTAAACACTAAACAGCCTTTAACACTTGTCACGAACCGGCGCAAAGGCCGTAACAAAAGAGACAAAATGGAGATAAAGAATGACAAAATATATTTATTAACTGAAGTAAAGTAAATACAATTAACAATGTTGTGTGTGTAGTCAGTAGTGTAGGTGAGTGGTTGCGTGTTTACATGTGATAATTAGGAGTGTTGAAGGGTGCCAACACAAACAAACCAAATAGCCACAACGATACCACAACCAAAATCTGCCTGTGTCTGAATGGAGAGAGTCTCTTCAATGAATGTGGAAGAGGTCTATTTATCCTGGGACACACCCGGGCCCAGGTGTTTCCCATGTAGCTGACGACCCTCCCAACTCCGCCCACCGGCATCCTAATAAGGGGACAAGAGCAAAGAGAGAATATGGCAGACAGAGTGGGAGGGTAGTCACCCCCCCCCCCCACGAGTACAGACCAGAGGGTGTAATAAAGGCAGCCCTACTCGTCAGTGGCACCTGCCAATAGCCCTTTAACATGTCAAATTTACACAAACCTAGCTGCTCCGACTTGATCAACGCAGTCCTCCCATCCGAGGAAGAGGAAATGAATCTGGCTTAGTGACACTGTTTACCTTACGGTAGTCCGTACGAAATCGGTTTGTTCCATCCGGTTTACTGACCAAGATACAGGGAGAAGCCCATCTGGAGGAAGGCTCTGCTATCTTACTCTTCAGCATGTACCTGACCTCAGCATCCAGACAACGCAGTTTCTCTAAAGAAACTCTATAGAACCGCTGACGAATGGGGTCAGCATCTCCAATATCATGTTCTATTAAGTTTGTACGTGTAGGTGTATCAGAAAACAAACCTGGAAATCTCCGAATCAGACCAAGCATCTCTTTCCGCTCATCAACAGGTAGATGAGTGAGAAGGCCGTCTAAAATATCCAGTGTCTCTGAATTTTTCAATCTACCCTGCAGTATGCAATCGTCGGGACCAGGAACATCTTCCCTCCTCATTCACAGACCTAGCCTGAGAAGATCCCAAGGAAATAACGGTATCAGCCAAAATAACAGGTTTACCGTCCTCTGTAGACTGCCACTGTTCAGTCTCAGAGGAAGGTGCATAATAGGGTTTTAACAAATTTACATGGCACAGCTGGTGTGCTTTCCTCCGTTCTGGAGTGGCAACTAGATCATTTTGCTCAGTGTACTGGCGCACCACTGTATATGGACCTTGAAACTTGGCTTGAAAAGGAGAACCAACAATTGTCAGCAGAGCAAGAACCTAGTCACCATGACTAAAGTGTCGAGGCTCAGTTCGGCGATCAAATATGCCTTTCCTGTGAAGATGATAGCTTCTCTTTAGCCATTTCACCAGCGGCGACAAGCGTCGCCGGAAATCACACGCATACGATAACAAGGACTGAGGAGGCTCGGGAGACTTCCAGTCATCCTGGAGAACAGATAGAAGTCTACGCACCCTATGTCCAAACACAAGGTCATTTGGTACTGAAACCCGTGCTCTCCTGTGAAACCGCACTAGCGGCTAACAGTAACCAAGGCAACCCCTCCTCCAAATCCTTATCCATCTCCGTACAATAAGCTCTCAACAAAGACTTAAGTGTTTGATGGAAACGTTCCAGTGCTCCTTGACTTTGCGCATGATAGGCGCTAGACAAATTGTGTTTAATATGGAGCTGTTGGAGAACCTGACCAAACAGATTAGAGGTGAAATTAGATCCTTGATCACTCTGAATGACCTTAGGGATTCCAAACAGTGAGAGAAACTGAGTCAAAGCTTTTAACACAGACTTAGTCGTGATAAACCGGAGAGGATAGGCAGCAGGAAACCTAGTGGTCTGACACATCACAGTGAAAAGGTAACTACTACCCTTTTTAGAACGAGGCAAAGGACCCACACAGTCAATAATCAGATACTCAAAAGGTTGGCTGAGTATAGGAATGGGAAACAGTGGTACCGGCTTAATAGCTTGATTAGGTTTACCAGTTAATTGACAGGTGTGACAAGTTGATGAAATCAGAAACATCCCTCTTTAATCTAGGCCAAAAGAAATGTCTTAATATGCGATGGTAGGTTTTCCTCACACCCATATGTCCAGCAACGTCGTTGTGAGAAGTTGTCAACACCAACTCACGAAGCTTAACTGGTACAACAACCTGACTAATTGCCTCCCCCAGAAAACAACTACCATGACACCCACTTTCTCATCAGGACATCCTCTTGGAGAAAATAGCCATGGGCAACATCTCCCAACTGTTCCACAGGCACAATTTTGTCACGCAACTCTTCTAATGTGGGGTCAGTCCGTTGCGCATTGATTAGATCTGACCGGGTTACAGATAACGGAATAACAGGGAAAGCAGTGGCATACTTCTTTGTGGTATTCTCATTAGTCGGCGCAGTGACCAGTTCGCCACGGCTCATAGAACGCGTCACTGCACACGCACTGAACACCTCTGGGAAATTCTGTACACTCTCATCAGGAATCTCAACAACTGACGGCTTTGTGGAAACCACTAGAGATGGAAACACGACAGGTCACACACGCTCACCAGCCAAGTTATTCCCGAGGATAACGTCGATACCCTCAATAGGCAACGAAGGACACACCCCCACAACAACCTCACCTTTACCAGTCCACAATCTAACATCAGTTTATGCAATGGAACTGACAGTGTTCAAACCTATTCCCCTAATTAGAACACTATTCCCCGAATCAGTCTCAGCAGAAAAGGGTATCACAGACTCCAACACAAACAATTCGGAGGCACCTGTGTCTCTCAAGATCTCCACTGGCACTAAATCCTTACTTCCTAACATAGACACAAAACCCTCCGTAATGAAAGGTAAATAGTCTAGGTCAATATGGACTTTCACATGCGCCTGGGCCTGAGACCATGTGTCATGAGTGAACTGATGTGGAACAGGCGCAGCTAACGCCGTAGGCTTAGATTTACCGTAATCACACGTACTGAATTTACCCTTTGCCCTGAGAACCGGACATTAATCTTTCCAATGACCTGAACCTTGACAGTAATGACATTCTTGACCAAAGTCAGCTTTACTACGGGAGTCAGGCTCCAGCCTAGTTGAATGGAACTCTGCCCGTGAACCAAAGTACCTCAGTGAGCGAGGCCCAAATTTCTCCGAACGCCCCCACTCACTCCGAATACGGGGCTTTGCAAAGACACTTTTGTAAGTCAAAACATATTAGTCCGCCAAAACCGCAGCTTCAGCGACAGTCTTTACTTTTCGTTCGTTAATGTACGTGGCAATATGATCAGGGATTGTGTCCTTAAATTGCTCTAACATAATCAGATCACACAGCCCTTGGAAAGTCATAACTGCAGAGGCGGAACACCAGCGATTAAACTGTGAAGATAATTCTCACGCAAACTCAACATGAGTCTGTTTATCATCCCTTTTTAAAGTTGTAAAATCGTTGGCGGTAATCCTCAGGAACCAATTCATAAATCTGTAACACAGTCGTTTTAACCTTATCATAACTGACACTGTCGGCTACACTAAGAGATGAATATGCTTCCTGCGCTTTACCAGTCAGCACACACTGCAACATTAAGGTGCGGTGAGCGAGGAATCAGGCCAACTCCTGGCGTCAGCAACATGCTCAAACAAAGAGAAGAATGTGTCAGGGTCCTTTTCATTAAATTTAGGCAACAACCGTAAGTTCCCAACAATATCAAATGTGTCCGGGGCACGACCAAAAGAGGAACGACGAGGTAAATCTGGGTCACCTTCCCAGAGCAAACTCTCCTCTGAGAGCTTTCCTTCCCTAACCAGTTCTAGACGCTCTTGTTGTAGCATGTTCCATATCCTGTTTAAATGCCAATTCCTTTTCATATTTTACACGATCGTGCTCTAGCTGTAACAGAAGCAGTTCTTTCTGCTGTTCAAAAATAAGACTACTAGGACTAATTGATGGAGCGGTCATTGTAACGTATCGGGGAGACGACGAGTCCTCAGCAGAGGCTGCCCCAGTAACTTCAAGAATACCGCTCTCCATCAGATTGGCCTTCAATAATAACTTAATAGAATTCTTCAGACGTTTATCACTCATTTCAACCTTGTAGTGTTCAGCAACTTTCAAGAGCTGTTCTTTAGGACATAATTCTAACAGTTCCGCTGATGGAAAGCGAATGAAATCGTCTACCTAAGATGCCATAGCCACAAGAAAATAAAATGTATATATACATTTCTCGCTCTTCCCCTCTACTGAGCACACCAGACCACAAACAGAGAAATGGCAATCACACTGGGCACCACAGAAAAGAGATGAGAAACGGAGATTCCCCAAAACCTACAATAACTCAACCCTAGTCTTCTTGCGGATTTTCGGTGGGTAGGTATTTCCCATGTAGCTGACGACCCTCCCAACTCCGCCCACCGGCATCCTAATAAGGGGACAAGAGCAAAGAGAGAATATGGCAGACAGAGTGGGAGGGTCGTCACACTGTAAACACTATACCACTGTAAACACTATACCACTGTAAACACTATACCGCCTATAACACTGACACTGTAAACACTATACATCCTATACCACTGTAAACACTATATATCCTATACCACTGTAAACACTACACATCCTATACCACTGTAAACACTATATATCCTATACCACTGTAAACACTATATATCCTATACCACTGTAAACACTATACATCCTATACCACTGTAAACACTATACCACTGTAAACACTATACATCCTATACCACTGTAAACACTATACCACTGTAAACACTATACATCCTATACCACTGTAAACACTATACATCCTATACCACTGTAAACACTATACCACTGTAAACACTATACATCCTATACCACTGTAAACACTATACCACTGTAAACATTATACATCCTATACCACTGTAAACACTATACCACTGTAAACACTATACATCCTATACCACTGTAAACACTATACATCCTATACCACTGTAAACACTATACCACTGTAAACACTATACCACTGTAAACACTATACATCCTATACCACTGTAAACACTATACCACTGTAAACACTATACCACTGTAAACACTATACCACTGTAAACACTATACCACTGTAAACACTATACAGCCTACAACACTGTAAACACTATACAGCCTTTAACACTGACACTGTAAACACTATACAGCATATAACACTCAACACTATAAAATCAAATCAAATTGTATTTGTTACATACACATGGTTAGCAGATGTTAATGCGAGTGTAGCGAAATGCTTGTGCTTCTAGTTCCGACAATGCAGTAATAACCAACGAGTAATCTAACCTAACAATTCCACAACTACTACCTTATACACACAAGTAAAGGGATAAAGAATATGTACATAAATATATATGAATGAGTGATGGTACAGAACGGCATAGGCAAGATGCAGTAGATGGTATAGAGTACAGTATATACATATGAGATGAGTAATGTAGGGTATGTAAACATAAAAGTGCATAGTTTAAAGTGGCTAGTGATACATGTATTACATAAAGATGGCAGATGCAGTAGATGATATAGAGTACAGTATATACATATACATTATATTAAGTGGCATTGTTTAAAGTGGCTAGTGATACATTTTTGATCAATTTCCATCAATTTCCATTATTAAAGTGAGCTGGAGTTGAGTCAGTATGTTGGCAGCAGCCACTCGATGTTAGTGGTGGCTGTTTAACAGTCTGATGGCCTTGAGATAGAAGCTGTTTTTCAGTCTCTCGGTCCCTGCTTTGATGCACCTGTACTGACCTCGCCTTCTGGATGATAGCGGGGTGAACAGGCAGTGGCTCGGGTGGTTGTTGTCCTTGATGATCTTTATGGCCTTCCTGTGACATCGGGTGGTGTAGGTGTCCTGGAGGGCAGGTAGTTTGCCCCCAGTGATGCGCTGTGCAGACCTCACTACCCTCTGGAGAGCCTTACGGTTGTGGGCGGAGCAGTTGCCGTACCAGGCGGTGATACAGCCCGACAGGATGCTCTCGATTGTGCATCTGTAGAAGTTTGTGAGTGCTTTTGGTGACAAGCCGAATTTCTTCAGCCTCCTGATGTTGAAGAGGCGCTGCTGCGCCTTCTTCACAACGCTCTCTGTGTGGGTGGACCAATTCAGTTTGTCCGTGATGTGTACGCCGAGGAACTTAAAACTTTCTACCCTTTCCACTACTGTCCCGTTGATGTGGATAGGGGGGTGCTCCCTCTGCTGTTTCCTGACGTCCACAATCATCTCCTTTGTTTTGTTGACGTTGAGTGTGAGGTTATTTTCCTGACACCACACTCCGAGGGCCCTCACCTCCTCCACAAATCCACTTTTAACAAGGCACAACACAGCATCACTACAGACCCTGGTTCTATTCCAGGCTGTATCACAACCGGCCGTGATTGGGAGTCCCATGGGGCAGCGCGCAATTGTTCCAGCATCCTCTGGCTTTGGCCTAGACTTGCCTAGTTAAATAAAGGTTAAATGAAATGCATTCCAGGTGAGTACCTCATGAAGCTGGTTGAGAGAATGCCAAGAGTGTCCAAAGTTGTCATCAAGGCAAAGGATGGTGTCACGATCGTCTACTGAATAAACGGACCAAGGCGCAGCTCTGAGTTCAACATCTTTATTTCGTGAAACTTTCAAAACAAAAAAAAGAAACAAACAACGAAACATAACATAAGCGGTGCAACTAACTCCAAACAAGATCCCACAAAACACAGTGGGGAAATGGCTGCCTAAATATGGTTCCCCAATCAGAGACAACGATAAACAGCTGCCTCTGATTGGGAACCATAACAGGCCAACAATAGACATACAACAACCTAGATGACCCACCCTAGTTACACCCCGACCTAACCAACATAGAGAATAAAAAGGCTCTCTATGGTCAGGGCGTGACAGGTGGCTACTTTGAAGAATATAAAATCTAAAATAAACATTTTTTGTTACTACATGATTCCATATGTGTTCTTTAAGACTTTGATGTCTTCACGATTATTCTACAATGTAGAAAATAGTAAAAAATAAAGAAAAACCCTGGAATGAGTAGGTCTGTCCAAACTTTTGACTGATACTGTATATTTTCTTTGTATTGCATAGAGACATTGACCAATAAACTGCATTAAAGGGAATTACTACTATGGAGGAACCTAATCTCTCAACTATCTAACCCTAACCCTAACCCTAACCCTAACCATAATCTCTCAACTGTGCAACAGGACAGGACAGAGTTGATGCAGTGGAGCATCGAAGGGGAAAAGGGGAGGAGGTGAAAGATGAACATGAGGGTTTATTTGTATTTATTTTTGTGAATACATGCCCACTAAGAAGCTTGACGATTGATCAACACTATTTTCATTGTAGCAACACCTAGTGGTGTTACGTACTTGAGTAAAAATACTTGAAAGTACTACTTACATAGTTTTTTGGGGGGATATCTGTACTTTACTTCAATACATTCCTAAAGAGAAGTATGTACTTTTTACGCCGTACATTTTCCCTGACACCCACAAGTTCTCGTTACATTTTGATTGCTTAGCATGAAGGAAAATGGTCCAATTCACACACTTATCAAGAGAACATCCCTGGTTATCCGTACTGCCTCTGATCTGTCGGACTCACGAAATACAAATGCTTTGTTTTTAAATGATATCTGAGTGTTAGAGTGCGACCCTGGCTATCGGTAAAGAAAAAAGAAAATGGTGCCATCTGGTTTGCTTTATATAAGGAATTTGAAATTATTTATACTTTTGATACTTAAGTATATTTAAAAACAAATAACATTTAGACTTTTACTCAAGTATGACATTTGGACACTTTTCCCACCACTGTCAACACTTTACACAATTTATTAGAGTCAAAACGAGACAAAACATATGTAAAGACTCCTCTCAATATTACGTGTTGTGGGTAATACTTAAAACTTGTTAGGGCTGCAAGCCCGACACCGGTACACCTATGACAACATCCAGCTCAAGTGCAGGGCGCGAAATTCAAAATCTATTTTTTTTTAATATTTAACTTTCACACATTAACAAGTCCAATACAGCATTTGAAAGATAAACATCTTGTGAATCCAGCCAACATGTCCGATTTTTTAAATGTATTACAGCAAAAACACCACGTATATTTATGTTAGCTCACCACCAAATACAAAAGAGGACAGACATTTTTCACAGCACCGGTAGCATGCAGGTAGCATGCACAAAGCCAACCTAACTAACCTAGAACTAACCTAAATAACCTAGAAAAAACTACCCCAGATGACAGTCCTATAACATGTTACACAATAAATCTATGTTTTGTTTGAAAAATGTGCATATTTGAGCTATAAATCAGTTTTACATTACTGCTACCATCATAGCTACAGTCAGAAATAGCACGGGAGTAGCCAGAGTAAATACAGACACCAACGTCAACTACCTAATTACTCATCATAAAACATTTCAGAAAAATATATGGTGGATAGCTAATGAAAGACAAAGATCTTGTGAATACAGCCAATATTTCCGATTTTTGAAGTGTTTTACAGCGAAAACACAATATATCGTTATATTAGCTTACTACAATAGCTAACACACAGCAGCATCTATTCAAGACATACGGTAGCGATAGCACAGTTCGACAGATATATGAAATCGCATCCCAAATTGGGTCCTTATCTTTGTTGATCTTCCATCAGAATGTTGTACAAGGGGTCCTTTCTTCAGAACCGTCTTTGTTTGGATCCAGAACGAACTATTTCCCTCTTGAATTAGCAAGCACACTGGCCGTGCGGCGCTAACCTCTCCTTCTTGAACAAATTCCTCCAAAGCATCACGTCTAAAGTCCCGAATAAATTTCAATAATAAAATTAAACTATATTGAAAAAACATACTTTAGGATGATATTGTGACATGTATCAAATAAAATCGAAGCCGGAGATCATATTCACCTATAACGACGGTTTTCCAGGAGGCGATTCCAGGTCCAACTTCGCGCCTTCCAAAAAAAAATAATGGCGCACCTCTCACTCCAAGAGGTTGTATTCAATCCCAGAACGAGATAATCAAGTCATTTCTGCTCTCACTTCCGCATGACACCCAGGGGAAGGTGTATGACGTGTTTCTACAGTCCTAAGTGACATGCCCTTTTATAGACAAGCTCTTGAAGAGAGACATCGCTTTTGGAAATCTCACTTCCGGATAGGAAATGGGCTGTAAAAAGAGTTATGTTTCACTTAGAGAAATAATTCAAACGGTTTTAGAAACTAGAGAGTGTTTTCTATCCAATAGTAATAATAATATGCATATTGTACGAGCAAGAATTGAGTACGAGGCCGTTTGAAAATGGGCACCTCTTTCCAGTTATTCAATACGCCCCCTGCAGCCATAACAGGTTTTAAGATACAAACACACATATGACATGGAATGTCAACTGAAATGTTCAGACAGACAAAATAATTAAGCTATTCTTCCTTATTTAAAAAAGATTAACTCCAACATCTACTTTTTATGAGAAACCCCCTATCAGCAATATGATTTATCACCTTTACTAAGCAAGTCAGTTAAGAACAAATTCTTATTTAGAATGACTGCCTACACCAGTCAAACCCGGACGACGCAAATTGTGCACCGCCCTATGGAACTCCAAATCACAGCCCAGATGTAATTCAACCTGGATTTGAACCAGGGACTGTAGTGACACCTCTTGGGCTGAGATACAATGCCTTAGACCGCTGCGCCAGTCGGGAGCCCAATAGAAAGTGAACGTTTTGGGCGAGCTTAGGGCGGGTTGGCATTCTCCTCCACTTACTCCTCAAAAATTCTTTGGAGAATCAATTCTAATCGATTAAAAGAAAAAGTCCCATTTAAGACAACAGAAATTACTCACATTGATGTTTTATAATGGTAAAGGAAACCTGGCACAAGAAGAAGTCGCTTTACTGAATACTGGTATTGCCAAAATGAAGACAACACAAAGTTAACTAATGACATTATACTAAATCTAGCTCAATGTAAAGGGAATAATTATGTGTGGGATATTTTAACTTTTACTGCCTCAGAAACCCGGATCCGGGAGCACCCCCCACCCCCCACACACTGATTAGCATAGATAGCATAGCTTCAGAAGTAGATAGTAGCATCTAAATATCATTAAATCACAAGTCCAAGACACCAGATGAAAGATACAGATCTTGTGAATAAAGCCACCATTTCAGATTTTTAAAATGTTTTACAGGGAAGACAAAATATGTAAATCTATTAGCTAAACACGTTAGCAAAATACACCACTATTCTAACTCCATCAGTTTCTTACTCCTTCAGGTGCTATCACCAATTCGGCTCAACTAAGATATTGATAGCCAATAACCTATAAAAAAAACCATCAGATGACAGTCTGATAACATATTCATGGTATAGGATAGTTTTTGTTAGAAAAAAGTGCATATTTCAGGTAGAAATCACAGTTTACAATTGCACCGACCATCACAAATCCACTAGAATTACTAGATAGAGCAACGTGTATGACCAATTTACTCATCATAAAACATTTCATAAAAATAGACAAAGCATAGCAATGGAAAGACCCAGTTCTTGTGATTTCAGACCATATTTCAGATTTTCTAAGCGTTTTTCAGCGAAAACACAATAAATCGATAAGTTAGCATACTACATGTTCCAACGTTACCAGAGCATCGATTCCAGCCAAAGAGCGCTATAACGTAACCACCGCCAAAAGATATTAATTTTTTCACTAACCTTCTCAGAATTCTTCCGATGACACTCCTGTAACATCATTTTACAACATACATATACAGTTTGTTCGAAAAGGTGCATATTTAGCCATACAAAACCGTGGTTACACAATGAAAATACTAGGAA
This sequence comes from Salvelinus alpinus, assembly GCF_045679555.1. Classification (NCBI taxonomy): domain Eukaryota; kingdom Metazoa; phylum Chordata; class Actinopteri; order Salmoniformes; family Salmonidae; genus Salvelinus; species Salvelinus alpinus. The sequence goes on from NC_092092.1 coordinate 85,664,030, forward strand.
ATCAAGCCTCAATATGTCTGACGTCATCTATCAGAGTGATCTAGTTTAATTAAAAGCTAATCATATACTTGACTAAAAAATACAGGGTTGACAGGAATCGAAAGACAAATTAGTTCTTAATGCAACCGCTGATTTACATTTTTAAAATTATCCTTACTTTTCAATACAGGGTTGGCCAAGTGAAGCTATACCAAACAAAATGGCGATGTATGCGTTTAAAATATTTCGACAGAAACACGGTTTATCATATTAAATATTGCTTACTTTGAGCTGATCTTCCATCATATTCTTGGGCAATGTATCCTTTCTATGTTATAAACGTCTTTTGGTCGATAGATGTCCTCTGTCCTTCGAAATGTCCACTAACAACGACCGAGACCGCGAAACGTTCCCAAAGCTAGAAAGTGCACGACAAATAAATTCCTCAGAATCGCACTAAACGGATATAAATTGCTATAAAACGGTTAAAATTCACTACCTTATGATGTTTTTAACAACTATAACGACTGAAAACATGACCGGAGAAATACTGCTGGTTAGAAAACGATTTGGAACGAGGCAGGTCCGATGGCCTTCACGCTTGAGGCGCACGTTGAGAAAGAGGGGTCTCTGTACATTTTTGTCATTTATAATGGCTGTGAACGTCCCATAGAGTTCATTGAAAACGTGATGACGTACAGACACCCAGAGGAAGACGTAGGTAGTGTCGGTTTCTTCATAGCATTCACTGTGGCCTTATAAACAGACCCCAGATCAGAGGTAAAAATTTCTGAAATCTGAACCCTGTCATGAAAAGTGCTGTAGAAATTGTTCTGTACCACTCAGAGACAAAATTTCAACTCCTATAGAAACTATAGACTGTTTTCTATCCAATAATAACAATAATATGCATATTGTACGATCAAGAATTGAGTACGAGGCAGTTTAATTTGGAAATGTAAAAAAAAAAATAATGCTAACAGCTCCCCCTATTGACAAAAGGTTTTAAGCCATCAACTAAACTATATCCTCTTCCTAGCATGTCTAAGGTATTAAAGCACAACATCAAGGAGATGGGAGGTAGAAACATCCAACTGAAAGAGAATGTTCCTCTTACTCTGACGTCCACGACTCATATTCAACGATGGACTTTTCTTTATTGACCACTTTTCTTGACTGCGTTTCTGAATGTAAATACCTTCCTAGAATAATTACGGACCATAGCCCCGTTGTTCCCTCACGTTTATGCTCAAACCTCCTACGCAAAGACATGGCGATTTTAAAACACAATGTTACCCGGAGACATGGAGTTTACCTCAGATCTAAAACAACCTGTCACCAGTGTCCTTCTTCACCTGTGAGTCCTGACCCAGGTTGTAATTTAGAACCTAAGAATAGAACAGAGAACACAGCTGATTCTGAACGTTCTGAGGGGTAGTGATGAAGAAAGCAGCCTTATGTGTGGAAACCAGATTCCTCACAATTCCAAAGCAGTAGCTGATGCTCTGTATGCACACGAGTCTACATGGCAACCTATGTACTGAATGTAGATAGCCTCGCTCTATTCATAATCATGTCTTTGCGTTGGATATTTACATAATTTCCCTCTGTTTGGTAGGCATGGGGATGACCTTCGAAAAACAACCAGAGGCTTGCGCTGCTTCTGCATACAGACAATCAGTGAGCTTTGAGAATAAAATGAATCTCTGGTTTATTCTACTGTAGTGACTGACCCTGATGGTAACACGTTAGAGTGGTGAACAGACAGTCAGTCACAAGGTCCTGCCCTGTACGTTCAAAACTGTTAGCTTCGACCAGGGTCTTTATCATGCTGTCGGCTTCGGCCAGGGTCTTTATCAAACTGTCGGCTTCGGCCAGGGTCTTTATAAAGCTGTCGACTTCGGCCAGGGTCTTTATCAAGCTGTTGGCTACGGCCAGGATCTTTATCAAGCTGTCGGCTACGGCCAGGGTCTTTATCAAGCTGTCGGCTTCGACCAGGGTCTTTATCAAACTGTTGGCTACGGCCAGGGTCTTTATCAAGCTGTCGGCTTCGGCCAGGGTCTTTATCAAACTGTTGGCTACGGCCAGGGTCTTTATAAAGCTGTCGACTTCGGCCAGGGTCTTTATCAAGCTTTCGGCTTCGACCAGGGTCTTTATCAAACTAGTGGCTTCGGGCCAGGGTCTTTATAAAGCTGTTGGCTACGGCCAGGGTCTTTATCAAGCTGTCGGCTTCGGCCAGGGTCTTTATAAAGCTGTTGGCTACGGCCAGGGTCTTTATCAAGCTGTCGGCTTCGACCAGGGTCTTTATAAAGCTGTTGGCTACGGCCAGGGTCTTTATCAAACTAGTGGATTCGGGCCAGGGTCTTTATCAAGCTGTCGACTTCGGCCAGAGTCTTTATCAAGCTGTCGACTTCGGCCAGGGTCTTTATCAAGCTGTCGGCTTCGACCAGGGTCTTTATCAAACTAGTGGCTTCGGGCCAGGGTCTTTATCAAACTAGTGGATTCGGGCCAGGGTTTTTATAAAGCTGTCGACTTCGGCCAGAGTCTTTATCAAGCTGTTTACTTCGGCCAGGGTCTTTATCAAGCTGTCGGCTTCGACCAGGGTCTTTATCAAACTAGTGGCTTCGGGCCAGGGTCTTTATAAAGCTGTTGGCTACGGCCAGGGTCTTTATCAAGCTGTCGGCTTCGGCCAAGGTCTTTATAAAGCTGTTGGCTACGGCCAGGGTCTTTATCAAGCTGTCGGCTTCGACCAGGGTCTTTATAAAGCTGTAGGCTACGGCCAGGGCCTTTATCAAACTGTCGGCTTCGGCCAGGGTCTTTATCAAACTAGTGGCTTCGGGCCAGGGTCTTTATCAAGCTGTCGACTTCGGCCAGAGTCTTTATCAAGCTGTCGACTTCGGCCAGGGTCTTTATCAAACTGTCGGCTTCGGCCAGGGTCTTTATGAAACTAGTGGCTTCGGCCAGGGTTTTATCAAGCTGTCGGCTACGGCCAGGGTCTTTATCAAGCTGTTGGCTACGGCCAGAGTCTTAATCAAGCTGTTGGCTACGGCCAGAGTCTTAATCAAGCTGTTGGCTATGGCCAGGGTCTTTATCAAGCTGTCGGCTTCAGCCAGGGTCTTTATCAAGCTGTTGGCTCCGGACAGGGTCTTTATCAAGCTGTTGGCTACGGCCAGGGTCTTTATCAAGCTGTTGGCTATGGCCAGGGTCTTTATCAAGCTGTTGGCTCCGGACAGGGTCTTTATCAAGCTGTTGGCTACGGCCAGGGTCTTTATCAAGCTGTTGGCTATGGCCAGGGTCTTTATCAAGCTGTTGGCTATGGCCAGGGTCTTTATCAAGCTGTCGGCTTCGGCCAGGGTCTTTATCAAACTAGTGGCTTCGGGCCAGGGTCTTTATAAAGCTGTTGGCTAAGGCCAGGGTCTTTATCAAGCTGTCTGCTTCGGCCAGGGTCTTTATCAAACTAGTGGCTTCGGGCCAGGGTCTTTATAAAGCTGTTGGCTACGGCCAGGGTCTTTATCAAGCTGTTGGCTACGGCCAGAGTCTTTATAAAGCTGTTGGCTACGGCCAGGGTCTTTATCAAGCTGTTGGCTACGGCCAGAGTCTTCATCAAGCTGCTGGCTACGGCCAGAGTCTTTATCAAGCTGTTGGCTATGGCCAGGGTCTTTATCAAGCTGTCGGCTTCAGCCAGGGTCTTTCTCAAGCTGTCGGCTTCGACCAGGGTCTTTATCAAACTAGTGGCTTCGGGCCAGGGTCTTTATCAAACTAGTGGATTCGGGCCAGGGTTTTTATCAAGCTGTCGACTTCGGCCAGAGTCTTTATCAAGCTGTTTACTTCGGCCAGGGTCTTTATCAAGCTGTCGGCTTCGACCAGGGTCTTTATCAAACTAGTGGCTTCGGGCCAGGGTTTTTATAAAGCTGTTGGCTACGGCCAGGGTCTTTATCAAGCTGTCGGCTTCGGCCAGGGTCTTTATAAAGCTGTTGGCTACGGCCAGGGTCTTTATCAAGCTGTCGGCTTCGGCCAGGGTCTTTATCAAACTAGTGGCTTCGGGCCAGGGTCTTTATGAAGCTGTTGGCTACGGCCAGGGTCTTTATCAAGCTGTCGGCTTCGGCCAGGGTCTTTATAAAGCTGTCGGCTATGGCCAGGGTCTTTATCAAACTGTCGGCTTCGGCCAGGGTCTTTATAAAGCTGTTTGCTTCGGCCAGGGTCTTTATCAAGCTGTCGGCTTCGGCCAGGGTCTTTATCAAGCTATTGGCTACGGCCAGGGTCTTTTTCAAGCTGTTGGCTAAGGCCAGAGTCTTTATCAAGCTGTCGGCTTCGGCCAGGGTCTTTATCAAGCTATTGGCTACTGCCAGGGTCTTTATCAAGCTGTTGGCTACGGCCAGGGTCTTTATCAAGCTGTCGGCTTCGGCCAGGGTCTTTATAAAGCTGTTGGCTACGGCCAGGGTCTTTATCAAGCTGTCGGCTTCGGCCAGGGTCTTTATCAAACTGTCGGCTTCGGCCAGGGTCTTTATAAAGCTGTTGGCTTCGGCCAGGGTCTTTTTCAAGCTGTTGGCTATGGCCAGGGTCTTTATCAAACTGTTGGCTATGGCCAGGGTCTTTATCAAGCTGTCGGCTTTGGCCAGGGTCTTTATCAAGCTGTTGGCTAGGGCGAGGGTCTTTATCAAACTGTAGGCTTCGACCAGGGTCTTTATCAAACTGTTGGCTTCGGCCAGGGTCTTTATAAAACTGTCGGCTTCGACCAGGGTCTTTATCAAACTGTTGGCTTCGACCAGAGTCTTTATCAAGCTGTTGGCTACGGCCAGGGTCTTTATAAAGCTGTTGGCTACGGCCAGGGTCTTTATCAAGCTGTTGGCTACGGCCAGGGTCTTTATCAAACTGCTGGCTTCGGCCAGGGTCTTTATAAAGCTGTTGGCTACGGCCAGGGTCTTTATCAAACTGAACCCACCAGACTTGGAACCGTTTGAATTCAGCAGACTTCCCTTTGGGTTTTCCAGTGCCTCCAGAATAAATAGACCACATATTCCTGTCTTCTTGTAGGTTCTAGAGCACCATTGTTACACATCTTCCAGTCTTCTTGTAGGTTCTAGAGCACCATTGTTACACATCAATCTGTCTTCTTGTAGGTTCTAGAGCACCATTGTTACACATCATCCTGTCTTTTGTAGGTTCTAGAGCACCATTGTTACACATCATTCTGTCTTCTTGTAGGTTCTAAAAGGTCTGTGGAGGATCTTAGTAAAATAACAGTCGGATACATTAAATGAAATTCAAAGAAATATGTTTATAAAAATTCTCATACAATTCGTGAAATTTTTATAAACTTTCAGTTTGGACTGAACAGCCTTCCAACTACAGTAATACATTAGTAGCATAAAGTCAGGGTTTAAGTCACGTCTTGCATGTTCTAATCTAATGTCGAGGATAGTTCTTTCAGTTTGCTACAATATAATAAAATATGTTCATTAAGACTGTCTTCCATCCAATTAGTGGAATTTTAATTACCTCTATAAATATAAATATTTTTCTTTTTTATGTTTGAATTAATTAAATTTCTTTAAGTGTTTTTCTGTGGTTACTAAATAGCAGTAACACTTCTTAATTCTTTCATTTCGTAATTATTCTATTTTGCCCCTTTTTACTTCATCCGATGTCACAAAGTGCTACACAGAAAGATTTACGGCTTTACATGTCCATGTTAGTACTACTGTACTGAGAGTCTAACCTAAAACATATAGCTAATTAGTCCTCCTACGCCCTCCCACACCATATGTTTTATTAGTGGTATGTACTTCAGAGAACAACGTGCACCTGCAAATTGCACCCTATTCCCTATATAGTCCACTGCTGTTTACCAGGTCCTGGTCAAAAGAAGTGCACTATATAGGGAATAGGGTGCCATTTTGAGACTCAATCATTATGTTGAGCATCTTGTTCCAAACCCGTTTACCACATAGCCTACAGACCAAATGAAACTCTTCACGATAATTCCACAGTGCATGCATCACATGAACTATGGAAAGTACAGAGTAGGTTTAAAACATACCTCTTATAAATGCTCGAAGATTTCAACTTCATGGTTAAAGTTAAATTAGTGGTATATCTGCATTGTTTGCAGTAGTAGTGGTATATCTGCATTGTTTGCAGTATTAGTGGTATATCTGCATTGTTTGCAGTATTAATGGTATATCTGCATTGTTTGTAGTTTTAGTGGTATATCTGCATTGTTTGCAGTATTAGTGGTATATCTTCATTGTTTGCAGTATTAGTGGTATATCTACATTGTTTGCAGTATTAGTAGTATATCTGCATTGTTTGTAGTATTAGTAGTATATCTGCATTGTTCGTAGTATTAGTGGTATATTTACATTGTTTGTAGTATTAGTGGTATATCTGCATTGTTCGTAGTATTAGTGGTATATTTACATTGTTTGCAGTAGTAGTGGTATATCTGCATTGTTTGCAGTAGTAGTGGTATATCTGCATTGTTTGCAGTATTAGTGGTATATCTGCATTGTTTGCAGTATTAGTGGTATATCTGCATTGTTTGCAGTAGTAGTGGTATATCTGCATTGTTTGCAGTATTAGTGGTATATCTACATTGCTTGCTGTTTGGGGTTTTAGGCTGGGTTTCTGTGTAGCACTTTGTGACATTGGCTGAAGTAAAAGAGGCTTTGTAAATACATTTGATTGATTGATTGATTGATTGAATGATTGGTACATAATGGAACATAGCATTTGTCCTCCAATATTCCCAAAACCCATTTACCTCATCTAGCTCGAGGAGGAGAGATCCGTATCGTATTGGACCACATTCAAATCTTTGATGGCCTTTTATTTCCTGGGATGTAAATGAACTCAAATTAAAGCCGTGCTACATTAAAGTCTTCATGATGATTCCAACAGGGCTCATTATTCACCACATTAACTATGTAAAGTACAGTGTAGGTTTCAAAAACACACACCACTCGGGAAGTGCTTTAGATTTCAACGTTGACGTTAAAACACTGTTAAGTATCTTGAGGAAGTCAATTAGCTGTATTAAAAAAGGAACTGGAATTACAAATAAATAAATAAAAGGAAACAAGGTTCTATTTCCAGGAGAAAGGAACAAATGGCACCCTATTCCCTACATAGTGCACTACTTTAGACCAGGGGTGGCACCCTATTCCCTACATAGTGCACTACTTTAGACCAGGGCTGGCACTCTATTCACTACATAGTGCAGTACTTTAGACCAGGGGTGGCACCCTATTCCCTACATAGTGAACTACTTTAGACCAGGGGTGGCACCCTATTCCCTACATAGTGCAGTACTTTAGACCACGGTTGGCACCCTATTCCCTACATAGTGCAGTACTTTAGACCAGGGCTGGCACCCTATTCCCTACATAGTGCAGTACTTTAGACCAGGGGTGGCACCCTATTCCCTACATAGTGCAGTACTTTAGACCAGGGTTGGCACTCTATTCACTACATAGTGCAGTACTTTAGACCAGGGGTGGCACCTTATTCCCTACATAGTGCAGTACTTTAGACCAGGGGTGGCACCCTATTCCCTACATAGTGCAGTACTTTAGACCAGGGGTGGCACCCTATTCCCTACATAGTGCAGTACTTTAGACCAGGTCTGGCACCCTATTCCCTACATAGTGCAGTACTTTAGACCAGGGGTGGCACCCTATTCCCTACATAGTGCAGTACTTTAGACCAGGGGTGGCACTCTATTCACTACATAGTGCAGTACTTTAGACCAGGGGTGGCACTCTATTCCCTACATAGTGCAGTACTTTAGACCAGGGATAGCACCCTATTCCCTACATAGTGCACTACTGTTGACCAGGGGTGGCACCTTATTCCCTACATAGTGCAGTACTTTAGACCAGGGGTGGCACTCTATTCACTACATAGTACAGTACTTTAGACCAGGGGTGGCACCCTATTCCCTACATAGTGCAGTACTTTAGACCAGGGGTGGCACCCTATTCCCTACACAGTGCAGTACTTTAGACCAGGGCTGGCACCCTATTCCCTACATAGTGCACTACTTTAGACCAGGGGTGGCACCCTATTCCCTACATAGTGCACTACTTTAGACCAGGGGTGGCACCCAATTCCCTACATAGTGCACTACTTTAGACCAGGGGTGGAACCCTATTCCCTACATAGTGCCCTACTTTAGACCAGGGGTGGCATCCTATTCCCTACATAGTGCCCTACTTTAGACCAGGGGTGGCATCCTATTCCCTACATAGTGCACTACTTTAGACCAGGGGTGGCACCCTATTTCCTAAATAGTGCACTACTTTAGACCAGGGGTGGCACCCTATTCCCTACATAGTGCAGTACTTTAGACCAGGGGTGGCACCCTATTCCCTACATAGTGCAGTACTTTAGACCAGGGGTGGCACCCTATTCCCTACATAGTGCAGTACTTTAGACCAGGGGTGGCACCCTATTCCCTACATAGTGCAGTACTTTAGACCAGGGGTGGCACTCTATTCACTACATAGTGCAGTACTTTAGACCAGGGGTGGCACTCTATTCCCTACATAGTGCAGTACTTTAGACCAGGGATAGCACCCTATTCCCTACATAGTGCACTACTGTTGACCAGGGGTGGCACCTTATTCCCTACATAGTGCAGTACTTTAGACCAGGGGTGGCACTCTATTCACTACATAGTACAGTACTTTAGACCAGGGGTGGCACCCTATTCCCTACATAGTGCAGTACTTTAGACCAGGGGTGGCACCCTATTCCCTACACAGTGCAGTACTTTAGACCAGGGCTGGCACCCTATTCCCTACATAGTGCACTACTTTAGACCAGGGGTGGCACCCTATTCCCTACATAGTGCACTACTTTAGACCAGGGGTGGCACCCAATTCCCTACATAGTGCACTACTTTAGACCAGGGGTGGAACCCTATTCCCTACATAGTGCCCTACTTTAGACCAGGGGTGGCATCCTATTCCCTACATAGTGCCCTACTTTAGACCAGGGGTGGCATCCTATTCCCTACATAGTGCACTACTTTAGACCAGGGGTGGCACCCTATTTCCTAAATAGTGCACTACTTTAGACCAGGGGTGGCACCCTATTCCCTACATAGTGCAGTACTTTAGACCAGGGGTGGCACCCTATTCCCTACATAGTGCAGTACTTTAGACCAGGGGTGGCACCCTATTCCCTACATAGTGCAGTACTTTAGACCAGGGGTGGCACCCTATTCCCAATATAGTACGCTACTTTTTGACCAAGGGCTCATTATTCACCAGACTAACTATGTAAAATACATTATAGGTTTAATAACACACACCACTTGAAGTGCTTTAGATTTCAACGTTGCCCTACACAAACAGGGTGCCTTTTTGGACGTAACAAACACACTAACTACATGACCTAGTTGGTTCCCTGAGGGGACGATTTAGCTCATATCTGCTGATGAGGGCGAAAGAAGAAAGCGATGTTAACTTAGACAAGGGAACGAGAGTAGCCGTGGAAAAACAAATACGAATAAGTAAACATACAAACAAGAAGTGACGCAGAGCAGGACTTGCTTAGAATATTATATAATATATAATATAAGTACCTCTAGTTAACCTTTGACCCTAGAAAATCGAACCGGACAGCAGGGTGAGTCTGAGCTGGCACACTATTCCCTACGTAAGACACAATGTAGGGCACTAAAACCAGGGCCCGTGCACCCTATTCCCTATGTAGGGGATTCCTTACAACCAGGGCCCGTGCACCCTATTCCATATGTAGGGGATTCCTTACGACCAGGGCCCATGCACCCTATTTGTCACATTCCTGACCTTTTTTCCCTTGTTTTGTATTTATTTAGTATGGTCAGGGCGTGAGTTGGGGTGGGTTGTCAATGTGTGTTTTTCTATGTTGGGATTTTGAGTTCGGCCTGGTATGATTCTCAATCAGAGGCAGCTGTCAATCGTTGTCCCTGATTGAGAATCATACTTAGGCAGCCGGGGTTTTCACGTTTGGTTTGTGGGTGTTTGTTTCCTGTGTCAGTGTTTGTGCCACACGGGACTGTTACGGTATGTTCGTTTGTTATTTTGTATCGTGTATTGTTTTCGTGTATATTAAATATCATGGAAACTTACCACTCTGCACATTGGTCCTCCGATCCTTCTCGCCTCTCCTCGTCCGATGAGGAGGACGAAATAGACTGCCGTTACACTATTCCCTATGTAGGGGATTCCTTTCGACCAGGGCCCACGCACCCTATTCCCTATGTAGGGGATACCTTACGACCAGGGCCCTTGCACCCTATTCCCTATGTAGGGGATTCCTTTCGACCAGGGCCCACGCACCCTATTCCCTATGTAGGGGATTCCTTACAACCAGGGCCCATGCACCCTATTCCCTATGTAGGGGATTCCTTACGACCAGGGCCCACGCACCCTATTCCCTATGTAGGGGATTCCTTACGACCAGGGCCCATGCACCCTATTCCCTATGTAGGGGATTCCTTACGACCAGGGCCCATGCACCCTATTCCCTATGTAGGGGATTCCTTACGACCAGGGCCCATGCACCCTATTCCCTATGTAGGGGATTCCTTACGACCAGGGCCCATGCACCCTATTCCCTATGTAGGGGATTCCTTTCGACCAGGGCCCATGCACCCTATTCCCTATGTAGGGGATCCCTTACGACCAGGGCCCACGCACCCTATTCCCTATGTAGGGGATTCCTTACGACCAGGGCCCATGCACCCTATTCCCTAGTCCTAGATAAAGGTGGTGAAATAGAGTGTCAGACACAGTCGAAGATGAAGGTGTATGAGGAGGTAGATGAAGCTCGTATGCTCCACACCAGCCAGGGAGCTTTCCTAGGGCGCCAAGGGCAACACACAACACAAACATGATAGATTCTTTACTATTTCCATGTGAAACAACAGGACTCTTCAGACAGTTAATGTCTGCCTCCTAAATGGCACTACTTTTGAACAGAGCAATCAGGGTGAAGGTGGATGAGGCGGTAAAGGAGGCTAGCATCCAACCTGCCTGTGAGATTTATTCTAAGGCCATTCATGCAGAAAATCACATTTTGTAGACAGCAGTGAGATTTACATTAGTTCGATATGAAACAACGGAAAGGACGGTCAAGGTGATTTGAATGAGAGGTGTCTGTCTGATTGGTGATTTGAATTAGAGGTGTCTGTCTGATTGATGGTTTGAATGAGAGATGTCTGTCTGATTGGTGATTTGAATTAGAGAAGTCTGTCTGATTGGTGATTTCAATTAGAGGTGTCTGTCTGATTGGTGATTTGAATTAGAGAAGTCTGTCTGATTGGTGATTTCAATTAGAGGTGTCTGTCTGATTGGTGATTTCAATTAGAGGTGTCTGTCTGATTGGTGATTTCAATTAGAGGTGTCTGTCTGATTGGTGATTTCAATTAGAGGTGTCTGTCTGATTGGTGATTTCAATTAGAGGTGTCTGTCTGATTGGTGATTTCAATTAGAGGTGTCTGTCTGATTGGTGATTTCAATGAGAGGTGTCCGTCAGCCATCACTTGACTTCACAGCCTTTACCTGGAACCACAAACCCTTATGGAGCCTTCACAGCCGTTACATGGAACCACAAACCCTTATGGAGCCTTCACAGCCGTTACCTGGAACCACAAACCCTTATGGAGCCTTCACAGCAGTTACCTGAAACCACAAACCCTTATGGAGCCTTCACAGCCGTTACCTGGAACCACAAACCCTTATGGAGCTTTCACAGCCGTTACCTGGAACCACAAACCCTTATGGAGCCTTGACAGCCGTTAGCTGGAACCACAAACCCTTATGGAGCCTTCACAGCCGTTGCCTGGAACCACAAACCCTTATGGAGCCTTCACAGCCGTTACCTGGAACCACAAACCCTTATGGAGCCTTCACAGCCGTTACCTGGAACCACAAACCCTTATGGAGCCTTCACAGCCGTTACCTGGAACCACAAAACCTTATGGAGCCTTCACAGCCGTTACCTGGAACCACAAACCCTTATGGAGCCTTCACAGCCGTTACCTGGAACCACAAACCCTTATGGAGCCTTCACAGCCGTTACCTGGAACCACAAACCCTTATGGAGCCTTCACAGCCGTTACCTGGAACCACAACCCTTATGGAGCCTTCACAGCCGTTACCTGGAACCACAAACCCTTATGGAGCCTTCACAGCCGTTACCTGGAACCACAAACCCTTATGGAGCCTTCACAGCCGTTACCTGGAACCACAAACCCTTATGGAGCCTTCACAGCCGTTACCTGGAACCACAAACCCTTATGGAGCCTTCACAGCCGTTACCTGGAACCACAAACCCTTATGGAGCCTTCACAGCCGTTACCTGGAACCACAACCCTTATGGAGCCTTCACAGCCGTTACCTGGAACCACAAACCCTTATGGAGCCTTCACAGCCGTTACCTGGAACCACAAACCCTTATGGAGCCTTCACAGCCGTTACCTGGACCCACAAACCCTTATGGAGCCTTCACAGCCGTTACCTGGAACCACAAACCCTTATGGAGCCTTGACAGCCGTTAGCTGGAACCACAAACCCTTATGGAGCCTTCACAGCCGTTACCTGGAACCACAAACCCTTATGAAGCCTTCACAGCCGTTACCTGGAACCACAAACCCTTATGGAGCCTTCACAGCCGTTACCTGGAACCACAAACCCTTATGGAGCCTTCACAGCCGTTACCTGGAACCACAAACCCTTATGGAGCCTTCACAGCCGTTACCTGGAACCACAAACCCTTATGGAGCCTTCACAGCCGTTACCTGGAACCACAAACCCTTATGGAGCCTTCACAGCCGTTACCTGGAACCACAAACACTTATGGAGCCTTCACAGCCGTTACCTGGAACCACAACCCTTATGGACCCTTCACAGCAGTTACCTGGAACCACAAACCCTTATGGAGCCTTCACAGCCGTTACCTGGAACCACAAACCCTTATGGAGCCTTCACAGCCGTTACCTGGAACCACAAACCCTTATGGAGCCTTCACAGCCGTTACCTGGAACCACAAACCCTTATGGAGCCTTCACAGCCGTTACCTGGAACCACAAACCCTTATGGAGCCTTCACAGCCGTTACCTGGAACCACAAACCCTTATGGAGCCATCACAGCCGTTACCTGGAACCACAACCCTTATGGACCCTTCACAGCAGTTACCTGGAACCACAAACCCTTATGGAGCCTTCACAGCCGTTACCTGGAACCACAAACCCTTATTGAGCCTTCACAGCCGTTACCTGGGACCACAAACCCGTATTGAGCCTTCACAGCAGTTACCTGGAACCACAAACCCTTATGGAGCCTTCACAGCAGTTACCTGGGACCACAAACCCTTATGGAGCCTTCACAGCCGTTACCTGGAACCACAAACCCTTATGGAGCCTTGACAGCCGTTAGCTGGAACCACAAACCTTTATGGAGCCTTCACAGCCGTTACCTGGAACCACAAACCCTTATGAAGCCTTCACAGCCGTTACCTGGAACCACAAACCCTTATGGAGCCTTCACAGCCGTTACCTGGAACCACAAACCCTTATGGAGCCTTCACAGCCGTTACCTGGAACCACAAACCCTTATGGAGCCTTCACAGCCGTTACCTGGAACCACAAACCCTTATGGAGCCTTCACAGCCGTTACCTGGAACCACAAACCCTTTTGGAGCCTTCACAGCAGTTACCTGGAACCACAAACCCTTATGGAGCCTTCACAGCAGTTACCTGGGACCACAAACCCTTATGGAGCCTTCACAGCCGTTACCTGGAACCACAAACCCTTATGGAGCCTTGACAGCCGTTAGCTGGAACCACAAACCTTTATGGAGCCTTCACAGCCGTTACCTGGAACCACAAACCCTTATGAAGCCTTCACAGCCGTTACCTGGAACCACAAACCCTTATGGAGCCTTCACAGCCGTTACCTGGAACCACAAACCCTTATGGAGCCTTCACAGCCGTTACCTGGAACCACAAACCCTTATGGAGCCTTCACAGCCGTTACCTGGAACCACAAAACCTTATGGAGCCTTCACAGCCGTTACCTGGAACCACAAACCCTTATGGAGCCTTCACAGCCGTTACCTGGAACCACAAACCCTTATGGAGCCTTCACAGCCGTTACCTGGAACCACAACCCTTATGGACCCGTCACAGCAGTTACCTGGAACCACAAACCCTTTTGGAGCCTTCACAGCCGTTACCTGGAACCACAAACCCTTATGGAGCCTTCACAGCCTGAGACCACAGGATTATGGTGCACTACTTTACCAGGGCCCATAGGATCATAGTGCACTACTTTACCAGGGCCCATAGTGCACTACTTTACCAGGGCCCGTAGGCCCATAGTGCACTACTTTACCAGGGCCCATAGGATCATAGTGCACTACTTTACCAGGGCCCATAGGATCATAGTGCACTACTTTACCAGGGCCCATAGGGTCATAGTGCACTACTTTACCAGGGCCCATAGGGTCATAGTGCACTACTTTACCAGGGCCCATAGGATCATAGCGCACTACTTTACCAGGGCCCATAGGGTCATAGTGCACTACTTTACCAGGGCCCATAGGGTCATAGTGCACTACTTTACCAGGGCCCATAGGGTCATAGTGCACTACTTTACCAGGGCCCGTAGGATCATAGTGTACTACTTTACCAGGGCCCATAGGGTCATAGTGCACTACTTTACCAGGGCCCGTAGGATCATAGTGCACTACTTTACCAGGGCCCATAGGGTCATAGTGCACTACTTTTCCTAGGGCCTATAGGGTCATAGTACACTACTTTACCAGGGCCCATAGGGTCATAGTACACTACTTTACCAGGGCCAATAGGATTATAGTGCACTACTTTACCAGGGTCCACAGGATTATAGTGCACTACTTTATAGGGTCATAGTGCAACACATTATAGAGACAGCAACACCCTCCCTACAGACAGATTATAGAGACAGCAACACCCTCCCTACAGACACATTATAGAGACAGTAACACCCTCCCTACAGACACATTATAGAGACAGTAACACCCTCCCTACAGACACATTATAGAGACAGCAACACCCTCCCTACAGACACATTATAGAGACAGCAACACCCTCCCTACAGACACATTATAGAGGAGACAGCAACACCCTCCCTACAGACACATTATAAAGACAGTAACACCCTCCCTACAGACACATTATAGAGACAGTAACACCCTCCCTACAGACACATTATAGAGGAGACAGCAACACCCTCCCTACAGACACATTATAGAGGAGACAGCAACACCCTCCCTACAGACACATTATAGAGACAGTAACACCCTCCCTACAGACACATTATAGAGACAGCAACACCCTCCCTACAGACACATTATAGAGACAGCAACACCCTCCCTACAGACACATTATAGAGGAGACAGCAACACCCTCCCTACAGACACATTATAGAGACAGTAACACCCTCCCTACAGACACAATATAGAGACAGCAACACCCTCCCTACAGACACATTATAGAGACAGTAACACCCTCCCTACAGACAAATTATAGAGACAGCAACACCCTCCCCACAGACACATTATAGAGGAGACAGTAACACCCTCCCTACAGACACATTATAGAGACAGCAACACCCTCCCTACAGACACATTATAGAGACAGTAACACCCTCCCTACAGACACATTATAGAGACAGTAACACCCTCCCTACAGACACATTATAGAGACAGCAACACCTCCCTACAGACACATTATAGAGACAGCAACACCCTCCCTACAGACACATTATAGAGACAGTAACACCCTCCCTACAGACACATTATAGAGACAGCAACACCCTCCCTACAGACACATTATAGAGACAGTAACACCCTCCCTACAGACACATTATAGAGGAGACAGCAACACCCTCCCTACAGACACATTATAGAGACAGTAACACCCTCCCTACAGACACATTATAGAGGAGACAGTAACACCCTCCATACAGACACATTATAGAGACAGCAACACCCTCCCTACAGACACATTATAGAGACAGCAACACCCTCCCTACAGACACATTATAGAGGAGACAGTAACACCCTCCCTACAGACACATTATAGAGACAGCAACACCCTCCCTACAGACACATTATAGAGACAGTAACACCCTCCCTACAGACACATTATAGAGACAGTAACACCCTCCCTACAGACACATTATAGAGACAGTAACACCCTCCCTACAGACACATTATAGAGACAGTAACACCCTCCCTACAGACACATTATAGAGACAGTAACACCCTCCCTACAGACACATTATAGAGACAGCAACACCCTCCCTACAGACACATTATAGAGACAGTAACACCCTCCCTACAGACACATTATAGAGACAGCAACACCCTCCCTACAGACACATTATAGAGACAGTAACACCCTCCCTACAGACACATTATAGAGGAGAAAGCAACACCCCCCCTACAGACACATTATAGAGGAGACAGTAACACCCTCCCTACAGACACATTATAGAGACAGCAACACCCTCCCTACAGACACATTATAGAGACAGTAACACCCTCCCTACAGACACATTATAGAGACAGCAACACCCTCCCTACAGACACATTATAGAGACAGTAACACCCTCCCTACAGACACATTATAGAGACAGTAACACCCTCCCTACAGACACATTATAGAGACAGCAACACCCTCCCTACAGACACATTATAGAGACAGTAACACCCTCCCTACAGACACATTATAGAGACAGTAACACCCTCCCTACAGACACATTATAGAGACAGCAACACCTCCCTACAGACACATTATAGAGACAGTAACACCCTCCCTACAGACACATTATAGAGGAGACAGCAACACCCTCCCTACAGACACATTATAGAGACAGTAACACCCTCCCTACAGACACATTATAGAGGAGACAGTAACACCCTCCCTACAGACACATTATAGAGACAGCAACACCCTCCCTACAGACACATTATAGAGACAGTACCACCCTCCCTACAGACACATTATAGAGACAGCAACACCCTCCCTACAGACACATTATAGAGACAGTAACACCCTCCCTACGAACACATTATAGAGACAGCAACACCCTCCCTACAGACACATTATAGAGACAGCAACACCCTCCCTACAGACACATTATAGAGACAGCAACACCCTCCTTACAGACACATTATAGAGACAGTAACACCCTCCCTACAGACACATTATAGAGACAGCAACACCCTCCCTACAGACACATTATAGAGACAGCAACACCCTCCCCACAGACACATTATAGAGACAGCAACACCCTCCCTACAGACACATTATAGAGACAGCAACACCCTCCCTACAGACACATTATAGAGACAGTAACACCCTCCCTACAGACACATTATAGAGACAGTAACACCCTCCCTACAGACATATTAGAGACAGCAACACCCTCCCTACAGACACATTATAGAGACAGCAACACCCTCCCTACAGACACATTATAGAGACAGCAACACCCTCCCTACAGACACATTATAGAGACAGTAACACCCTCCCTACAGACACATTATAGAGACAGCAACACCCTCCTTCCAGACACAATATAGAGGAGACAGTAACACCCTCCCTACAGACACATTATAGAGACAGTAACACCCTCCCTACAGACACATTATAGAGACAGCAACACCCTCCTTACAGACACAATATAGAGGAGACAGCAACACCCTCCCCACAGACACATTATAGAGACAGCAACACCCTCCCTACAGACACATTATAGAGACAGTAACACCCTCCCTACAGACACATTATAGAGGAGACAGCAACACCCTCCCTACAGACACATTATAGAGACAGTAACACCCTCCCTACAGACACATTATAGAGGAGACAGTAACACCCTCCCTACAGACACATTATAGAGACAGCAACACCCTCCCTACAGACACATTATAGAGACAGTAACACCCTCCCTACAGACACATTATAGAGGAGACAGTAACACCCTCCCTACAGACACATTATAGAGACAGCAACACCCTCCCTACAGACACATTATAGAGACAGTAACACCCTCCCTACAGACACATTATAGAGACAGTAACACCCTCCCTACAGACACATTATAGAGACAGTAACACCCTCCCTACAGACACATTATAGAGACAGTAACACCCTCCCTACAGACACATTATAGAGACAGTAACACCCTCCCTACAGACACATTATAGAGACAGCAACACCCTCCCTACAGACACATTATAGAGACAGTAACACCCTCCCTACAGACACATTATAGAGACAGCAACACCCTCCCTACAGACACATTATAGAGACAGTAACACCCTCCCTACAGACACATTATAGAGGAGAAAGCAACACCCCCCCTACAGACACATTATAGAGGAGACAGTAACACCCTCCCTACAGACACATTATAGAGACAGCAACACCCTCCCTACAGACACATTATAGAGACAGTAACACCCTCCCTACAGACACATTATAGAGACAGCAACACCCTCCCTACAGACACATTATAGAGACAGTAACACCCTCCCTACAGACACATTATAGAGACAGTAACACCCTCCCTACAGACACATTATAGAGACAGCAACACCCTCCCTACAGACACATTATAGAGACAGTAACACCCTCCCTACAGACACATTATAGAGACAGTAACACCCTCCCTACAGACACATTATAGAGACAGCAACACCTCCCTACAGACACATTATAGAGACAGTAACACCCTCCCTACAGACACATTATAGAGGAGACAGCAACACCCTCCCTACAGACACATTATAGAGACAGTAACACCCTCCCTACAGACACATTATAGAGGAGACAGTAACACCCTCCCTACAGACACATTATAGAGACAGCAACACCCTCCCTACAGACACATTATAGAGACAGTACCACCCTCCCTACAGACACATTATAGAGACAGCAACACCCTCCCTACAGACACATTATAGAGACAGTAACACCCTCCCTACGAACACATTATAGAGACAGCAACACCCTCCCTACAGACACATTATAGAGACAGCAACACCCTCCCTACAGACACATTATAGAGACAGCAACACCCTCCTTACAGACACATTATAGAGACAGTAACACCCTCCCTACAGACACATTATAGAGACAGCAACACCCTCCCTACAGACACATTATAGAGACAGCAACACCCTCCCCACAGACACATTATAGAGACAGCAACACCCTCCCTACAAACACATTATAGAGACAGCAACACCCTCCCTACAGACACATTATAGAGACAGTAACACCCTCCCTACAGACACATTATAGAGACAGTAACACCCTCCCTACAGACATATTAGAGACAGCAACACCCTCCCTACAGACACATTATAGAGACAGCAACACCCTCCCTACAGACACATTATAGAGACAGCAACACCCTCCCTACAGACACATTATAGAGACAGTAACACCCTCCCTACAGACACATTATAGAGACAGCAACACCCTCCTTCCAGACACAATATAGAGGAGACAGTAACACCCTCCCTACAGACACATTATAGAGACAGTAACACCCTCCCTACAGACACATTATAGAGACAGCAACACCCTCCTTACAGACACAATATAGAGGAGACAGCAACACCCTCCCCACAGACACATTATAGAGACAGCAACACCCTCCCTACAGACACATTATAGAGACAGTAACACCCTCCCTACAGACACATTATAGAGGAGACAGCAACACCCTCCCTACAGACACATTATAGAGACAGTAACACCCTCCCTACAGACACATTATAGAGGAGACAGTAACACCCTCCCTACAGACACATTATAGAGACAGCAACACCCTCCCTACAGACACATTATAGAGACAGTAACACCCTCCCTACAGACACATTATAGAGGAGACAGTAACACCCTCCCTACAGACACATTATAGAGACAGCAACACCCTCCCTACAGACACATTATAGAGACAGTAACACCCTCCCTACAGACACATTATAGAGACAGTAACACCCTCCCTACAGACACATTATAGAGACAGTAACACCCTCCCTACAGACACATTATAGAGACAGTAACACCCTCCCTACAGACACATTATAGAGACAGTAACACCCTCCCTACAGACACATTATAGAGACAGCAACACCCTCCCTACAGACACATTATAGAGACAGTAACACCCTTCCTACAGACACATTATAGAGACAGCAACACCCTCCCTACAGACACATTATAGAGACAGTAACACCCTCCCTACAGACACATTATAGAGGAGAAAGCAACACCCCCCCTACAGACACATTATAGAGGAGACAGTAACACCCTCCCTACAGACACATTATAGAGACAGCAACACCCTCCCTACAGACACATTATAGAGACAGTAACACCCTCCCTACAGACACGTTATAGAGACAGCAACACCCTCCCTACAGACACATTATAGAGACAGTAACACCCTCCCTACAGACACATTATAGAGACAGTAACACCCTCCCTACAGACACATTATAGAGACAGCAACACCCTCCCTACAGACACATTATAGAGACAGTAACACCCTCCCTACAGACACATTATAGAGACAGTAACACCCTCCATACAGACACATTATAGAGACAGCAACACCTCCCTACAGACACATTATAGAGACAGTAACACCCTCCCTACAGACACATTATAGAGGAGACAGCAACACCCTCCCTACAGACACATTATAGAGACAGTAACACCCTCCCTACAGACACATTATAGAGGAGACAGTAACACCCTCCCTACAGACACATTATAGAGACAGCAACACCCTCCCTACAGACACATTATAGAGACAGTACCACCCTCCCTACAGACACATTATAGAGACAGCAACACCCTCCCTACAGACACATTATAGAGACAGTAACACCCTCCCTACAGACACATTATAGAGACAGCAACACCCTCCCTACAGACACATTATAGAGACAGCAACACCCTCCCTACAGACACATTATAGAGACAGCAACACCCTCCCTACAGACACATTATAGAGACAGTAACACCCTCCCTACAGACACATTATAGAGACAGCAACACCCTCCCTACAGACACATTATAGAGACAGCAACACCCTCCCCACAGACACATTATAGAGACAGCAACACCCTCCCTACAGACACATTATAGAGACAGCCACACCCTCCCTACAGACACATTATAGAGACAGTAACACCCTCCCTACAGACACATTATAGAGACAGTAACACCCTCCCTACAGACATATTAGAGACAGCAACACCCTCCCTACAGACACATTATAGAGACAGCAACACCCTCCCTACAGACACATTATAGAGACAGCAACACCCTCCCTACAGACACATTATAGAGACAGTAACACCCTCCCTACAGACACATTATAGAGGAGAAAGCAACACCCCCCCTACAGACACATTATAGAGGAGACAGTAACACCCTCCCTACAGACACATTATAGAGACAGCAACACCCTCCCTACAGACACATTATAGAGACAGTAACACCCTCCCTACAGACACGTTATAGAGACAGCAACACCCTCCCTACAGACACATTATAGAGACAGTAACACCCTCCCTACAGACACATTATAGAGACAGTAACACCCTCCCTACAGACACATTATAGAGACAGCAACACCCTCCCTACAGACACATTATAGAGACAGTAACACCCTCCCTACAGACACATTATAGAGACAGTAACACCCTCCATACAGACACATTATAGAGACAGCAACACCTCCCTACAGACACATTATAGAGACAGTAACACCCTCCCTACAGACACATTATAGAGGAGACAGCAACACCCTCCCTACAGACACATTATAGAGACAGTAACACCCTCCCTACAGACACATTATAGAGGAGACAGTAACACCCTCCCTACAGACACATTATAGAGACAGCAACACCCTCCCTACAGACACATTATAGAGACAGTACCACCCTCCCTACAGACACATTATAGAGACAGCAACACCCTCCCTACAGACACATTATAGAGACAGTAACACCCTCCCTACAGACACATTATAGAGACAGCAACACCCTCCCTACAGACACATTATAGAGACAGCAACACCCTCCCTACAGACACATTATAGAGACAGCAACACCCTCCCTACAGACACATTATAGAGACAGTAACACCCTCCCTACAGACACATTATAGAGACAGCAACACCCTCCCTACAGACACATTATAGAGACAGCAACACCCTCCCCACAGACACATTATAGAGACAGCAACACCCTCCCTACAGACACATTATAGAGACAGCAACACCCTCCCTACAGACACATTATAGAGACAGTAACACCCTCCCTACAGACACATTATAGAGACAGTAACACCCTCCCTACAGACATATTAGAGACAGCAACACCCTCCCTACAGACACATTATAGAGACAGCAACACCCTCCCTACAGACACATTATAGAGACAGCAACACCCTCCCTACAGACACATTATAGAGACAGTAACACCCTCCCTACAGACACATTATAGAGACAGCAACACCCTCCTTACAGACACAATATAGAGGAGACAGTAACACCCTCCCTACAGACACATTATAGAGACAGTAACACCCTCCCTACAGACACATTATAGAGACAGCAACACCCTCCTTACAGACACAATATAGAGGAGACAGCAACACCCTCCCCACAGACACATTATAGAGACAGCAACACCCTCCCTACAGACACATTATAGAGACAGCAACACCCTCCCTACAGACACATTATAGAGACAGTAACACCCTCCCTACAGACACATTATAGAGGAGACAGCAACACCCTCCCTACAGACACATTATAGAGACAGCAACACCCTCCCTACAGACACATTATAGAGGAGACAGTAACACCCTCCCTACAGACACATTATAGAGACAGTAACACCCTCCCTACAGACACATTATAGAGGAGACAGCAACACCCTCCCTACAGACACATTATAGAGGAGACAGTAACACCCTCCCTACAGAGGGATCAGGACAGTAGAGGTGGATGGGTACAGTACCTGCATGATGATCAGGACAGTAGAGGTGGATGGGTACAGTACTGGCTGGATGATCAGGACAGTAGAGGTGGATGGGGTACAGTACTGGCTGGAGGATCAGGACAGTAGAGGTGGATGGGTACAGTACAGGCTGGAGGATCAGGACAGTAGAGGTGGATGGGTACAGTACAGGCTGGAGGATCAGGACAGTAGAGGTGGATGGGTACAGTCCTGGCTGGAGGATCAGGACAGTAGAGGTGGATGGGTACAGTCCTGGCTGGAGGATCAGGACAGTAGAGGTGGATGGGTACAGTACTGGCTGGAGGATCAGGACAGTAGAGGTGGATGGGTACAGTACAGGCTGGAGGATCAGGACAGTAGAGGTGGATGGGTACAGTACAGGCTGCAGGATCAGGACAGTAGAGGTGGATGGGTACAGTACAGGCTGGAGGATCAGGACAGTAGAGGTGGATGGGTACAGTCCTGGCTGGAGGATCAGGACAGTAGAGGTGGATGGGTACAGTACAGGCTGCAGGATCAGGACAGTAGAGGTGGATGGGTACAGTACAGGCTGGAGGATCAGGACAGTAGAGGTGGATGGGTACAGTCCTGGCTGGAGGATCAGGACAGTAGAGGTGGATGGGTACAGTACTGGCTGGAGGATCAGGACAGTAGAGGTGGATGGGTACAGTCCTGGCTGGAGGATCAGGACAGTAGAGGTGGATGGGTACAGTCCTGGCTGGAGGATCAGGACAGTAGAGGTGGATGGGTACAGTCCTGGCTGCAGGATCAGGACAGTAGAGGTGGATGGGTACAGTCCTGGCTGGAGGATCAGGACAGTAGAGGTGGATGGGTACAGTCCTGGCTGCAGGATCAGGACAGTAGAGGTGGATGGGTGCAGTCCTGGCTGCAGGATCAGGACAGTAGAGGTGGATGGGTACAGTCCTGGCTGCAGGATCAGGACAGTAGAGGTGGATGGGGTACAGTCCTGGCTGCAGGATCAGGACAGTAGAGGTGGATGGGTACAGTCCTGGCTGCAGGATCAGGACAGTAGAGGTGGATGGGTACAGTACAGGCTGGAGGATTAATAAAGTAGAGGTGGATGGGTACAGTACAGGCTGGAGGATCAGGACAGTAGAGGTGGATGGGTACAGTACAGGCTGGAGGATTAATACAGTAGAGGTGGATGGGTACAGTACAGGCTGGAGGATCAGGACAGTAGAGGTGGATGGGTACAGTCCTGGCTGGAGGATCAGGACAGTAGAGGTGGATGGGTACAGTCCTGGCTGCAGGATCAGGACAGTAGAGGTGGATGGGTACAGTCCTGGCTGGAGGATCAGGACAGTAGAGGTGGATGGGTACAGTCCTGGCTGCAGGATCAGGACAGTAGAGGTGGATGGGTACAGTCCTGGCTGCAGGATCAGGACAGTAGAGGTGGATGGGTACAGTCCTGGCTGCAGGATCAGGACAGTAGAGGTGGATGGGTACAGTCCTGGCTGCAGGATCAGGACAGTAGAGGTGGATGGGGTACAGTCCTGGCTGCAGGATCAGGACAGTAGAGGTGGATGGGTACAGTCCTGGCTGGAGGATCAGGACAGTAGAGGTGGATGGGTACAGTCCAGGCTGGATGATCAGGACAGTAGAGGTGGATGGGTACAGTACAGGCTGGAGGATCAGGACAGTAGAGGTGGATGGGTACAGTCCTGG
Organism: Salvelinus alpinus; assembly: GCF_045679555.1. Lineage (NCBI taxonomy): Eukaryota > Metazoa > Chordata > Actinopteri > Salmoniformes > Salmonidae > Salvelinus > Salvelinus alpinus. The sequence continues at coordinate 85,688,790 of NC_092092.1, forward strand.
CTGCAGGATCAGGACAGTAGAGGTGGATGGGTACAGTCCAGGCTGGAGGATTAATACAGTAGAGGTGGATGGGTACAGTACAGGCTGGAGGATCAGGACAGTAGAGGTGGATGGGTACAGTACAGGCTGGAGGATTAATAAAGTAGAGGTGGATGGGTACAGTACAGGCTGGAGGATCAGGACAGTAGAGGTGGATGGGTACAGTACAGGCTGGAGGATTAATACAGTAGAGGTGGATGGGTACAGTACAGGCTGGAGGATCAGGACAGTAGAGGTGGATGGGTACAGTACTGACTGCAGGATCAGGACAGTAGAGGTGGATGGGTACAGTACAGGCTGGAGGATCAGGACAGTAGAGGTGGATGGGTACAGTACAGGCTGGAGGATCAGGACAGTAGAGGTGGATGGGTACAGTACTGGCTGGAGGATCAGGACAGTAGAGGTGGATGGGTACAGTACAGGCTGCAGGATCAGGACAGTAGAGGTGGATGGGTACAGTACTGGCTGGAGGATCAGGACAGTAGAGGTGGATGGGTACAGTACTGGCTGGAGGATCAGGACAGTAGAGGTGGATGGGTACAGTACAGGCTGCAGGATCAGGACAGTAGAGGTGGATGGGTACAGTCCTGGCTGGATGATCAGGACAGTAGAGGTGGATGGGTACAGTACAGGCTGCAGGATCAGGACAGTAGAGGTGGATGGGTACAGTACAGGCTGGAGGATCAGGACAGTAGAGGTGGATGGGTACAGTACAGGCTGGAGGATCAGGACAGTAGAGGTGGATGGGTACAGTCCTGGCTGGAGGATCAGGACAGTAGAGGTGGATGGGTACAGTACAGACTGGAGGATCAGGACAGTAGAGGTGGATGGGTACAGTACAGACTGCAGGATCAGGACAGTAGAGGTGGATGGGTACAGTACAGACTGGAGGATCAGGACAGTAGAGGTGGATGGGTACAGTACAGGCTGGAGGATCAGGACAGTAGAGGTGGATGGGTACAGTCCTGGCTGGATGATCAGGACAGTAGAGGTGGATGGGTACAGTACAGGCTGGATGATCAGGACAGTAGAGGTGGATGGGTACAGTACTGGCTGGAGGATCAGGACAGTAGAGGTGGATGGGTACAGTACAGGCTGCAGGATCAGGACAGTAGAGGTGGATGGGTACAGTACCTGCATGATGATCAGGACAGTAGAGGTGGATGGGTACAGTACCTGCATGATGATCAGGACAGTAGAGGTGGATGGGTACAGTACAGGCTGGAGGATCAGGACAGTAGAGGTGGATGGGTACAGTACCTGCATGATGATCAGGACAGTAGAGGTGGATGGGTACAGTACCTGCATGATGATCAGGATAGTAGAGGTGGATGGGTACAGTCCTGGCTGGAGGATTAATACAGTAGAGGTGGATGGGTACAGTACTAGATGGATTCGTGTTGTGTAAGTGTGTGTCCTCTTTGTTGCTTGAACATGTCACCTTGGATCACATAATCAACTTCAGAGTGTCTCGTAAGAACTGGAAACGGTCGCCCTAAAGGCTAAGAAAGTTCAGCTAACTCAAAAGGTCTCGATATACAGTCACACACACACACACACACACACACACACACACACACACACACACACACACACACACACACACACACACACACACACACACACACACACACACACACACACACACACACACACACACACACACACACACACACACACACACACACACCCTGTCACGTGGAGCTGACCTTTAAGAGGTGCCAGACTCAGACACTGAGAAGCCTGCTGCCGCCGCCGTTGGAACTTACCTGGAAGAAAATTAATACACTCCAATAACTAATATCAAAGGAAAAGGAAATGAACAAGGGAAGATAGAAGATAGAAGGAAGAGGAGGAAGGAGGAGGAGGAGGATGGAGGATGAGGATGGAGGATGGAGGATGGAGGACGGAGGAGGAGGATGGAGGATGGAGGAGGATGGAGGAGGATGAGGATGGAGGATGGAGGTGGAGGAGGAGGATGAGGAGGAGGAGGAGGGGGAGGAGGAGGATGGAGGATGGAGGAGGATGGAGGAGGAGGGTGGAGGAGGATGGAGGAGGATGAGGATGGAGGATGGAGGTGGAGGAGGTGGAGGAGGAGGATGAGGAGGAGGAGGAGGGGGAGGAGGAGGATGGAGGATGGAGGATGGAGGATGGAGGACGGAGGAGGAGGATGGAGGATGGAGGAGGAGGACGGAGGAGGAGGATGGAGGAGGATGGAGGAGGATGAGGATGGAGGATGGAGGTGGAGGATGGAGGATGGAGGATGGAGGAGGAGGACGGAGGAGGAGGATGGAGGATGGAGGAGGATGAGGATGGAGGATGAGGATGAGGATGGAGGATGGAGGATGGAGGACGGAGGACGGAGGAGGAGGATGGAGGACGGAGGAGGATGGAGGAGGATGAGGATGGAGGATGGAGGTGGAGGAGGAGTATGAGGAGGAGGAGGAGGGGGAGGAGGAGGATGGAGGATGGAGGAGGATGGAGGAGGATGAGGATGGAGGATGGAGGAGGAGGATGGAGGATGGAGGATGGAGGAGGAGGACGGAGGAGGAGGATGGAGGATGGAGGAGGATGAGGATGGAGGATGGAGGTGGAGGAGGTGGAGGAGGAGGATGAGGATGGAGGAGGTTGGAGGAGGGTGTTTGAGGAGGAGGATTGATGAGGAAGAGGAGGAGAATTGAGGAGGAGGAGAATGGAGGAAGAGGAGAAGGATGATGATGATGATGGAGGATGGAGGAGGAGGATGGAGTAGGATGGAGGAGGAGGAGGAGGAGGATGGAGGAGGAGGAGGAGGAGGAGGAGAAGGAGGAGGATGGATCTTGTAGAACTGAAGATGGTGGAAGCTTCCAGTTCAACATGAAAGCTGTAAACAGTTCTTCTCATTTGGATAATTGACGTTTTCTGAACGTGGGTTTCTTTCTGCCTCGAGGCGCTTAACATTTCTGTTGTCCTCTCATATTCCTTTGTCAAAGGGAACAGAGAGGAAAGAAGGGAATAGTGAGGAAACATTACCTGTGGTTCAGATTGGAAGATTGGAAGCCCTTTTCCTATTGAGTTAATTAATGCTGCAGAATCGGGATCTAGCCAACAAACATGATTCCAAACCTCAGGGAGCCGTCATCCAGAAGAATACAATCTCTTAACTGAGCAAAGGCTCATCAAATGTCAACTTTCGAGACACGGGAGATTGCTGTCGTCTTTCCTCCTTTTGACTTACGAAGAGGAGAGGGGCCCTCTTGTAACTTAGTGTTTCAACTCCTCCTCTCCTCTACACTTCTATCTGCCAAATCATCCTCAACGTACTCTCTGTTCTGTCTTTGATAGGCATTGTGTACTGTTTCAGAGTGAAACTTGAGAAAAGAAACGAAGAAATCTACTCACTGCTCTTGTATCGCTGCTCTTTATTGAGCTTTACGTATCGGCATCAAGGCCTTTGTCAGAGCTTTAGAGCGAAACTTGACAAATGTGAATTCCAGGGCAGAATGATTCCACCTGGGGATTCTACACTCCACAGGAGGCACTCCTTCAAATTTACATGAGTTTTCTCCTCCTGGAATCAGCCACAAGGAAGGTCTATAGGGGGACTGTGTGTGTGTGTGTGTGTGTGTGTGTGTGTGTGTGTGTGTGTGTGTGTGTGTGTGTGTGTGTGTGTGTGTGTGTGTGTGTGTGTGTGTGTGTGTGTGTGTGTGTGTGTGTGTGTGTGTGTGTGTGTGTGTGTGTGTGTGTGTGTGTGTGTGTGTGTGTGTGTGTGTGTGTGTAATGTATTCAGGGGTGGTTGGCTTGTGCAGTGTAGCTAGCATTCTCAGGATGAGTGTTGATCAGCCGAATAATTGAAGCGTATGCAACTAAAGTGGTCGGCCGTAAAAAGTAAGAGGGAACTCTGCAGGGCCCTGAAAGAGACGAGGAGGGGTCATCACTGGGGGGCTCATTAAGAAACAAACCTACCTGGAGAATCAGCAAGAAAATATACTCTACATCCCAAATGGCAAACTATTGTCTTTCCAGTGACTACTGTTGACCAGGGCCCATAGGCACTGTATAGGACCAGGGCCCATAGGCACTGTATAGGACCAGGGCCCATAGTGACTGTATAGGACCAGGGTCCATAGTGACTGTATAGGACCAGGGCCCATAGGCACTGCATAGGACCAGGGCCCATAGGGACTGTATAGGACCAGGGTCCATAGTGACTGTATAGGACCAGGGTCCATAGGGACTGTATAGGACCAGGGTCCATAGTGACTGTATAGGACCAGGGTCCATAGTGACTGTATAGGACCAGGGTCCATAGGGACTGTATAGGACCAGGACCCATAGTGACTGTATAGGACCAGGGTCCATAGGGACTGTATAGGACCAGGGTCCATAGTTACTGTATAGGACCAGGGTCCATAGGGACTGTATAGGACCAGGACCCATAGTGACTGTATAGGACCAGGGTCTATAGTGACTGTATAGGACCAGGGTCCATAGTGACTGTATAGGACCAGGGCCCATAGGGACTGTATAGGACCAGGGTCCATAGGGACTGTATAGGACCAGGGTCCATAGGGACTGTATAGGACCAGGGTCCATAGGGACTGTATAGGACCAGGGTCCATAGTGACTGTATAGGACCAGGGCCCATAGGGACTGTATAGGACCAGGGTCCATAGTGACTGTATAGGACCAGGGTCCATAGTGACTGTATAGGACCAGGGCCCATAGGGACTGTATAGGACCATGGTCCATAGGGACTGTATAGGACCAGGGTCCATAGGGACTGTATAGGACCAGGGTCCATAGGGACTGTATAGGACCAGGGTCCATAGTGACTGTATAGGACCAGGGCCCATAGGGACTGTATAGGACCAGGGCCCATAGGGACTGTATAGGACCAGGGTCCATAGGGACTCTATAGGACCAGGGTCCATAGGGACTGTATAGGACCAGGGTCCATAGGGACTGTATAGGACAAGGGTCCATAGGGACTGTAAAGGACCAGGGCCCATAGGGACTGTATAGGACCAGGGCCCATAGGGACTGTATAGGACCAGGGTCCATAGTGACTGTATAGGACCAGGGTCCATAGGGACTGTATAGGACCAGGGCCCATAGGGACTGTATAGGACCAGGGTCCATAGGCACTGTATAGGACCAGGGCCCATAGTGACTGTATAGGACCAGGGTCCATAGTGACTGTATAGGACCAGGGCCCATAGGCACTGTATAGGACCAGGGCCCATAGGGACTGTATAGGACCAGGGTCCATAGTGACTGTATAGGACCAGGGTCCATAGGGACTGTATAGGACCAAGGTCCATAGTGACTGTATAGGACCAGGGCCCATAGGGACTGTATAGGACCAGGGTCCATAGTGACTGTATAGGACCAGGGCCCATAGGGACTGTATAGGACCAGGGCCCATAGGGACTGTATAGGACCAGGGTCCATAGGGACTGTATAGGACCAGGGTCCATAGGGACTGTATAGGACCAGGGTCCATAGGGACTGTATAGGACCAGGGCCCATAGGGACTGTATAGGACCAGGGCACATAGGGACTGTATAGGACCAGGGTCCATAGTGACTGTATAGGACCAGGGTCCATAGTGACTGTATAGGACCAGGACCCATAGGGACTGTATAGGACCAGGGTCCATAGGGACTGTATAGGACCAGGGTCCATAGGGACTGTATAGGACCAGGGTCCATAGGGACTGTATAGGACCAGGGTCCATAGTGACTGTATAGGACCAGGGCCCATAGGGACTGTATAGGACCAGGGTCCATAGGGACTGTATAGGACCAGGGTCCATAGGGACTGTATAGGACCAGGCTTCATAGGGACTGTATAGGACCAGGGTCCATAGGGACTGTATAGGACCAGGGTCCATAGTGACTGTATAGGACCAGGCTTCATAGGGACTGTATAGGACCAGGGTCCATAGGGACTGTATAGGACCAGGACCCATAGGGACTGTATAGGACCAGAGTCCATAGGGACTGTATAGGACCAGGGTCCATAGGGACTGTATAGGACCAGGGCCCATTGGGACTGTATAGGACCAGGGACCATAGTGACTGTATAGGACAAGGGTCCATAGTGACTGTATAGGACCAGGGTCCATAGTGACTGTATAGGACAAGGGTCCATAGTGACTGTATAGGACCAGGGCCCATAGTGACTGTATAGGACCAGGGTCCATAGTGACTGTATAGGACCAGGGTCCATAGGGACTGTATAGTACCAGGGCCCATAGTGACTGTATAGTACCAGGGTCCATAGAGACTGTATACTGTATAGGACCAGGGTCCATAGGGACTGTATAGGACCAGGGCCCAGAGTGACTGTATAGGACCAGGGCCCATAGGGACTGTATAGGACCAGGGTCCATAGGGACTGTATAGGACCAGGGTCCATAGGGACTGTATAGGACCAGGGTCCATAGTGACTGTATAGGACCAGGGTCCATAGTGACTGTATAGGACCAGGGCCCATAGTGACTGTATAGGACCAGGGCCCATAGTGACTGTATAGGACCAGGGCCCATAGTGACTGTATAGGACCAGGGCCCATAGGGAATGTATAGGACCAGGGTCCATAGGGACTGTATAGGACCAGGGCCCATAGGGACTGTATAGGACCAGGGCCCATAGGGACTGTATAGGACCAGGGCCCATAGGGACTGTACAGGACCAGGGCCCATAGTGACTGTATAGGACCAGGGCCCATAGTGACTGTATAGGACCAGGGCCCATAGTGACTGTATAGGACCAGGGTCCATAGTGACTGTATAGGACCAGGGCCCAGAGTGACTGTATAGGACCAGTGCCCAGAGTGACTGTATAGGACCAGGGTCCATAGGGACTGTATAGGACCAGGGCCCAGAGTGACGGTATAGGACCAGGGCCCATAGGGACTGTATAGGACCAGGGTCCATAGGGGCTGTATAGGACCATGGTCCATAGGGACTGTATAGGACCAGGGTCCATAGGGACTGTATAGTACCAGGGCCCATAGGGACTGTATAGGACCAGGTTCCATAGTGACTCTATAGGACCAGGGTCCATAGTGACTGTGTAGGACCAGGGTCCATATGGACTGTATATGACCAGGTTCCATGGTGAATGTATAGGACCAGGCTCCATAGAGACTGTATAGGACCAGGGCCCATAGTGACTGTATAGGACCAGGGTCCATAGTGACTGTATAGGACCAGGGTCCATAATGACTGTATAGGAAAGGTTCCATAGTGACTGTATAGGACCAGGGCCCAGAGTGACTGTATAGGACCAGGGCCCATAGGGACTGTATAGGACCAGGGTCCATAGGGGCTGTATAGGACCATGGTCCATAGGGACTGTATAGGACCAGGGTCCATAGGGACTGTATAGGACCAGGACCCAATAGGGACTGTATAGGACCAGGACCCAATAGGGACTGTATAGGACCAGGGTCCATAGGGACTGTATAGGACCAGGGTCCATAGGGACTCTATAGGACCAGGGTCCATAGGGACTGTATAGGACCAGGGTCCATAGTGACTCTATAGGACCAGGGCCCATAGTGACTGTATAGGACCAGGGTCCATAGAGACTGTATAGGACCAGGGTCCATAGGGACTGTATAGTACCAGGGCCCATAGGGACTGTATAGTACCAGGGTCCATAGAGACTGTATAATGTATAGGACCAGGGTCCATAGGGACTGTATAGGACCAGGGCCCAGAGTGACTGTATAGGACCAGGGCCCATAGGGACTGTATAGGACCAGGGTCCATAGGGGCTGTATAGGACCAGGGTCCATAGTTACTGTATAGGACCAGGGTCCATAGGGACTGTATAGGACCAGGGCACATAGGGACTGTATAGGACCAGGGCCCATAGGGACTGTATAGGACCAGGGCCCATAGTGACTGTATAGGACCAGGGTCCATAGTGACTGTATAGGACCAGGGTCCATAGTTACTGTATAGGACCAGGGTCCATAGTGACTGTATAGGACCAGGGTCCATTTGGACTGTATAGGACAAGGGTCCATAGTGACTGTATAGGACCAGGGTCCATAGGGACTGTATAGGACCAGGGCCCAGAGTGACTGTATAGGACCAGGGCCCAGAGTGACTGTATAGGACCAGGGCCCATAGGGACTGTATAGGACCAGGGCCCATAGGGACTGTATAGGACCAGGGTCCATAGTGACTGTATAGGACCAGGGTCCATAGGGACTGTATAGGACCAGGGTCCATAGGGACTGTATAGGACCAGGGTCCATAGGGACTGTATAGGACCAGGGTCCATAGGGACTGTATAGGACCAGGGCCCAGAGTGACTGTATAGGACCAGGGCCCAGAGTGACTGTATAGGACCAGGGCCCATAGGGACTGTATAGGACCAGGGCCCATAGGGACTGTATAGGACCAGGGTCCATAGTGACTGTATAGGACCAGGGTCCATAGGGACTGTATAGGACCAGGGTCCATAGGGACTGTATAGGACCAGGGTCCATAGGGACTGTATAGGACCAGGGCCCATAGGGACTGTATAGGACCAGGGCCCATAGGGACTGTATAGGACCAGGGTCCATAGGGACTGTATAGGACCAGGGCCCATAGGGACTGTATAGGACCAGGGTTCATAGGGACTGTATAGGACCAGGGTCCATAGTGACTGTATAGGACCAGGGTCCATAGAGACTGTATAGGACCAGGGTCCATAGTGACTGTATAGGACCAGGGTCCATAGTGACTGTATAGGAAAGGGTCCATAGGGACTGTATAGGACCAGGGTCCATATTGACTGTATAGGACCAGGACCCATAGTGACTGTATAGGACCAGGGTCCATAGTGACTGTATAGGACCAGGGTCCATAGTGACTGTATAGGAAAGGTTCCATAGGGACTGTATAGGACCAGGACCCATAGGGACTGTATAGGACCAGGGTCCATAGGGACTGTATAGGACCAGGGTCCATAGTGACTGTATAGGACCAGGGCCCATAGGGACTGTATAGGACCAGGGTCCATAGTGACTGTATAGGACCAGGGTCCATAGTGACTGTATAGGACCAGGGCCCATAGGGACTGTATAGGACCATGGTCCATAGGGACTGTATAGGACCAGGGTCCATAGGGACTGTATAGGACCAGGGTCCATAGGGACTGTATAGGACCAGGGTCCATAGTGACTGTATAGGACCAGGGCCCATAGGGACTGTATAGGACCAGGGCCCATAGGGACTGTATAGGACCAGGGTCCATAGGGACTCTATAGGACCAGGGTCCATAGGGACTGTATAGGACCAGGGTCCATAGGGACTGTATAGGACAAGGGTCCATAGGGACTGTAAAGGACCAGGGCCCATAGGGACTGTATAGGACCAGGGCCCATAGGGACTGTATAGGACCAGGGTCCATAGTGACTGTATAGGACCAGGGTCCATAGGGACTGTATAGGACCAGGGCCCATAGGGACTGTATAGGACCAGGGTCCATAGGCACTGTATAGGACCAGGGCCCATAGTGACTGTATAGGACCAGGGTCCATAGTGACTGTATAGGACCAGGGCCCATAGGCACTGTATAGGACCAGGGCCCATAGGGACTGTATAGGACCAGGGTCCATAGTGACTGTATAGGACCAGGGTCCATAGGGACTGTATAGGACCAGGGTCCATAGTGACTGTATAGGACCAGGGCCCATAGGGACTGTATAGGACCAGGGTCCATAGTGACTGTATAGGACCAGGGCCCATAGGGACTGTATAGGACCAGGGCCCATAGGGACTGTATAGGACCAGGGTCCATAGGGACTGTATAGGACCAGGGTCCATAGGGACTGTATAGGACCAGGGTCCATAGGGACTGTATAGGACCAGGGCCCATAGGGACTGTATAGGACCAGGGCACATAGGGACTGTATAGGACCAGGGTCCATAGTGACTGTATAGGACCAGGGTCCATAGTGACTGTATAGGACCAGGGCCCATAGGGACTGTATAGGATCAGGGTCCATAGGGACTGTATAGGACCAGGGTCCATAGGGACTGTATAGGACCAGGGTCCATAGGGACTGTATAGGACCAGGGTCCATAGTGACTGTATAGGACCAGGGCCCATAGGGACTGTATAGGACCAGGGTCCATAGGGACTGTATAGGACCAGGGTCCATAGGGACTGTATAGGACCAGGCTTCATAGGGACTGTATAGGACCAGGGTCCATAGGGACTGTATAGGACCAGGGTCCATAGTGACTGTATAGGACCAGGCTTCATAGGGACTGTATAGGACCAGGGTCCATAGGGACTGTATAGGACCAGGACCCATAGGGACTGTATAGGACCAGGACCCATAGTGACTGTATAGGACCAGGGTCCATAGGGACTGTATAGGACCAGGGTCCATAGGGACTCTATAGGACCAGGGTCCATAGGGACTGTATAGGACCAGGGTCCATATGGACTGTATAGGACAAGGGTCCATAGGGACTGTAAAGGACCAGGGCCCATAGGGACTGTATAGGACCAGGGCCCATAGGGACTGTATAGGACCAGGGTCCATAGTGACTGTATAGGACCAGGGCCCATAGGGACTGTATAGGACCAGGGCCCATAGGGACTGTATAGGACCAGGGTCCATAGTGACTGTATAGGACCAGGGTCCATAGGGACTGTATAGGACCAGGGCCCATAGGGACTGTATAGGACCAGGGTCCATAGGGACTGTATAGGACCAGGGTCCATAGTGACTGTATAGGACCAGGGCCCATAGGGACTGTATAGGACCAGGGCCCATAGGGACTGTATAGGACCAGGGTCCATAGGGACTCTATAGGACCAGGGTCCATAGGGACTGTATAGGACCAGGGTCCATAGGGACTGTATAGGACAAGGGTCCATAGGGACTGTAAAGGACCAGGGCCCATAGGGACTGTATAGGACCAGGGCCCATAGGGACTGTATAGGACCAGGGTCCATAGTGACTGTATAGGACCAGGGTCCATAGGGACTGTATAGGACCAGGGCCCATAGGGACTGTATAGGACCAGGGTCCATAGGCACTGTATAGGACCAGGGCCCATAGTGACTGTATAGGACCAGGGTCCATAGTGACTGTATAGGACCAGGGCCCATAGGCACTGTATAGGACCAGGGCCCATAGGGACTGTATAGGACCAGGGTCCATAGTGACTGTATAGGACCAGGGTCCATAGGGACTGTATAGGACCAGGGTCCATAGTGACTGTATAGGACCAGGGCCCATAGGGACTGTATAGGACCAGGGTCCATAGTGACTGTATAGGACCAGGGCCCATAGGGACTGTATAGGACCAGGGCCCATAGGGACTGTATAGGACCAGGGTCCATAGGGACTGTATAGGACCAGGGTCCATAGGGACTGTATAGGACCAGGGCCCATAGGGACTGTATAGGACCAGGGCACATAGGGACTGTATAGGACCAGGGTCCATAGTGACTGTATAGGACCAGGGTCCATAGGGACTGTATAGGACCAGGGTCCATAGGGACTGTATAGGACCAGGGTCCATAGTGACTGTATAGGACCAGGACCCATAGGGACTGTATGGGACCAGGGTCCATAGAGACTGTATAGGACCAGGACCCATAGTGACTGTATAGGACCAGGGTCCATAGGGACTGTATAGGACCAGGGTCCATAGTGACTGTATAGGAAAGGGTCCATAGGGACTGTATAGGACCAGGGTCCATAGTGACTGTATAGGACCAGGACCCATAGTGACTGTATAGGACCAGGGTCCATAGTGACTGTATAGGACCAGGTTCCATAGTGACTGTATAGGAAAGGGTCCATAGGGACTGTATAGGACCAGGACCCATAGGGACTGTATGGGACCAGGGTCCATAGAGACTGTATAGGACCAGGACCCATAGTGACTGTATAGGACCAGGGTCCATAGGGACTGTATAGGACCAGGGTCCATAGGGACTGTATAGGACCAGGGTCCATAGGGACTCTATAGGACCAGGGTCCATAGGGACTGTATAGGACCAGGGTCCATAGGGACTGTATAGGACCAGGGTCCATAGGGACTGTATAGGACCAGGGTCCATAGTGACTGTATAGGACCAGGGTCCATAGGGACTGTATAGGACCAGGGTCCATAGTGACTGTATAGGACCAGGGCACATAGTGACTGTATAGGACCAGGGTCCATAGGGACTGTATAGGACCAGGGCCCATAGTGACTGTATAGGACCAGGGTCCATAGGGACTGTATAGGACCAGGGTCCATAGGGACTGTATAGGACCAGGGTCCATAGGGACTGTATAGGACCAGGACCCATAGTGACTGTATAGGACCAGGGTCCATAGTGACTGTATAAGACCAGGGTCCATAGGGACTCTATAGGACCAGGGCCCATAGTGACTGTATAGGACCAGGGTCCATAGAGACTGTATAGGACCAGGACCCATAGTGACTGTATAGGACCAGGGTCCATAGTGACTGTATAGGACCAGGGTCCATAGGGAGTGTATAAGACCAGGGTCCATAGGGACTGTATAGGACCAGGGTCCATAGGGACTCTATAGGACCAGGGTCCATAGGGACTGTATAGGACCAGGGTCCATAGTGACTCTATAGGACCAGGGTCCATAGGGACTGTATAGGACCAGGGTCCATAGTTACTGTATAGGACCAGGGTCCATAGGGACTGTATAGGACCAGGGTCCATAGTTACTGTATAGGACCAGGGTCCATAGTTACTGTATAGGACCAGGGTCCATAGGGACTGTATAGGACCAGGGCCCATAGGGACTGTATAGGACCAGGGTCCATAGTGACTGTATAGGACCAGGGTCCATAGTGACTGTATAGGACCAGGGTCCATAGTGACTGTATAGGACCAGGGTCCATAGTGACTGTATAGGACCAGGGTCCATAGTGACTGTATAGGACCAGGGTCCATAGTGACTGTATAGTGCCAGGGTCCATAGTGACTGTATAGGACCAGGGTCCATAGTGACTGTATAGGACCAGGGCCCATAGTGACTGTATAGGACCAGGATCCATAGAGACGGTATAGGACCAGGGTCCATAGTGACTGTATAGTACCAGGGCCCATAGGGACTGTATAGGACCAGGGTCCATAGGGACTGTATAGGACCAGGGTCCATAGGGACTGTATAGGACCAGGGTCCATAGGGACTGTATAGGACCAGGGTCCATAGTGACTGTATAGGACCAGGGCCCATAGGGACTGTATAGGACCAGGGCCCATAGGGACTGTATAGGACCAGGGTCCATAGGGACTGTATAGGACCAGGGTCCATAGTTACTGTATAGGACCAGGGTCCATAGTTACTGTATAGGACCAGGGTCCATAGGGACTGTATAGGACCAGGGTCCATAGTTACTGTATAGGACCAGGGTCCATAGTTACTGTATAGGACCAGGGTCCATAGGGACTGTATAGGACCAGGGCCCATAGGGACTGTATAGGACCAGTGTCCATAGTGACTGTATAGGACCAGGGTCCATAGTGACTGTATAGGACCAGGGTCCATAGTGACTGTATAGGACCAGGGTCCATAGTGACTGTATAGGACCAGGGTCCATAGTGACTGTATAGGACCAGGGTCCATAGTGACTGTATAGGACCAGGGTCCATAGTGACTGTATAGGACCAGGGTCCATAGTGACTGTATAGGACCAGGGCCCATAGTGACTGTATAGGACCAGGATCCATAGAGACTGTATAGGACCAGGGTCCATAGTGACTGTATAGTACCAGGGCCCATAGGGACTGTATAGGACCAGGGTCCATAGGGACTGTATAGGACCAGGGTCCATAGTGACTGTATAGGACCAGGGTCCATAGTGACTGTTTAGGACCAGGGTCCATAGGGACTGTATAGGACCAGGGTCCATAGGGACTGTATAGGACCAGGGTCCATAGTGACTGTATATGACCAGGGTCCATAGGGACTGTATAGGACCAGGGTCCATAGTGACTGTATAGGACCAGGGCCCATAGTGACTGTATAGGACGAGGGTCCATAGGGACTGTATAGGACCAGGGTCCATAGGGACTGTATAGGACCAGGGTCCATAGTTACTGTATAGGACCAGGGTCCATAGTGACTGTATAGGACCAGGGTCCATAGGGACTGTATAGGACCAGGGCCCATAGAGACTGTATAGGACCAGGGTCCATAGTGACTGTATAGGGAATAGAGTGCCATTTGAGATGCACGCATAGATATACAGTATTTCAGTATGCACCTGGTAACCCCGTATATTTCCCATGGAATACTGAGAGGTGAACATACACAGTGTACCAGAACACACTGGGACACAGAGCGATGTGTCTCCCCTAGAGGAGGGTGGTGGGGGAGGTGGCTAGGGAGTTGGTTTCGGTCTGTGTGATTTTATTGGACAGAAGTTTTTGGGAGTACATCCATCTCCAATTTACATTCAGTACTGTGTGTGAGGCTCTGAGGCCTGGGGGACTGGTGAGGCTCTGAGGCCTGGGGGACTGGTGGGACTCTGAGGCCTGTGGGACTGGTGAGGCTCTGAGGCCTGGTGACTGGTGAGGCTCTGAGGCCTGGGGGACTGGTGAGGCTCTGAGGCCTGGTGACTGGTGAGGCTCTGAGGCCTGTGGGACTGGTGAGGCTCTGAGGCCTGGTGACTGGTGAGGCTCTGAGGCCTAGGGGACTGGTGAGGCCCTGAGGCCTGGTGACTGGTGAGGCTCTGAGGCCTGGGGGACTGGTGAGGCTCTGAGGCCTGGGGACTGGTGAGGCTCTGAGGCCTGGTGACTGGTGAGGCTCTGAGACCTGGTGACTGGTGAGGCTCTGAGGCCTGGGGGACTGGTGAGGCTCTGAGGCCTGGTGACTGGTGAGGCTCTGAGGCCTAGGGGACTGGTGAGGCTCTGAGGCCTGGTGACTGGTGAGGCTCTGAGGCCTAGGGGACTGGTGAGGCTCTGAGGCCTGGTGACTGGTGAGGCTCTGAGGCCTGGTGACTGGTGAGGCTCTGAGGCCTGGGGACTGGTGAGGCTCTGAGGCCTAGGGGACTGGTGAGGCTCTGAGGCCTGTGGGACTGGTGAGGATCTGAGGCCTGGGGACTGGTGAGGCTCTGACGCCTGGGGGACTGGTGAGGCTCTGAGGCCTGGGGACTGGTGGGGCTCTGAGGCCTGGGAACTGGTGAGGCTCTGAGGCCTGTGGGACTGGTGAGGCTCTGAGGCCTGGGGACTGGTGAGGCTCTGAGGCCTGGGGACTGGTGAGGCTCTGAGGCCTGGGGGACTGGTGAGGCTCTGAGGCCTGGGGACTGGTGAGGCTCTGAGGCCTGGGGGGCTGGTGAGGCTCTGAGGCCTGGGGACTGGTGAGGCTCTGAGGCCTGGGGGGCTGGTGAGGCTCTGAGGCCTGGGGGACTGGTGAGGCTCTGAGGTCCTGGGGGACTGGTGAGGCTCTGAGGCCTGGTGACTGGTGAGGCTCTGAGGCCTGGGGGACTGGTGAGGCTCTGAGGCCTGGGGACTGGTGAGGCTCTGAGGTGGGAGTCCTGGGGGATTGTGAGCTGTGCGCTGAGTGTCCTGTGGTGCTGTGAGGTGGGAGTTCTGGGGGGCTTTGAGCTGGTAGTCCTGGGGGGTTGTGAGTCCTGAGGGGGTTGTGAGCTGTGAGTTCTGGGTGGCTTTGAGGTGGGAGTCCTGGGGGGGGGGGGTTGTGAGGTGGGAGTCCTGGGGGTGTGTAAGGGTTAGGGTTAGGTTGTGTATGGGTCAGGGTTAGGTTGTGTATGGGTTAGAGTTAGGTTGTGTATGGGTTAGGGTTAGGTTGTGTAAGGGTTAGGGTTAGGTTGTGTATGGGTTAGGGTTAGGTTGTGTATGGGTTAGTGTTCGGTTGTGTATGGGTTAGGGTTAGGTTTTGTATGGTTTCTTAGAAACAAGTGAGGCTCAACTTACCCCCCTGCTCAACATACTCCACTCTCCCCTATGTTAAACACCGACTCAACATACCCCACTCTCCCCTATGTTAAACACCGACTCAACATACCCCACTCTCCCCTATGTTAAACACCGACTCAACTTACCCCACTCTCCCCTATGTTAAACACCGACTCAACTTACCCCACTCTCCCCTATGTTAAACACTGACTCAACTTACCCCACTCCCCCCTATGTTAAACACTGACTCAAACTACCCCACTCTCCTCATGTTAAACCACATCTCAACTTACCCCACTCTCCTCATGTTAAACCACACTTCAACTTACCCCACTCCCCCCTATGTTAAACACTGACTCAACTTACCCCACTCTCCCCTATGTTAAACACTGACTCAACTTACCCCACTCTCCCCTATGTTAAACACTGACTCAACTTACCCCACTCTCCCCTATGTTAAACACCGACTCAACTTACCCCACTCTCCCCTATGTTAAACACCGACTCAACTTACCCCACTCTCCCCTATGTTAAACATCGACTCAACTTACCCCACTCTCCCCTATGTTAAACACTGACTCAACTTACCCCACTCTCCCCTATGTTAAACACTGACTCAACTTACCCCACTCTCCCCTATGTTAAACACTGACTCAACTTACCCCACTCTCCCATATGTTAAACACTGACACGTGCATCTGAATCTAGAGACTTATCATAGTCCGTGTTTAAGAGTAGTAGATAAGTAGTAGCGAAGACTGAACGCTTGGTCTCCTAGACATCCATGAGGAGTCAGGAGAAACGGGAGAAACTCAGAACAACAGACAAACAAACAGAGACAGATTCATGGACACAACACTCTTGCCAAGAGGGCGCAACAGCGTCTCCGCTTCCTATGACGGCTGCAGAGATTCAACATGCTGCCCCTGGTCCTCTCCAAATACCATTGAGAGCATCTTGATCACGGCCCGGTACGGGAATTGCTCCGGGCAGTAGCCTTATCTCTCTGTTCTACATCATATCCTACTACCTGGCTCTGTGTCCGTCTGTCCAGACACCTCAGAGAAGGCCTAATCTTTACAGACTATAGTGCAGGGATTTCCAACTTTTTCTAAAATCCTACTTTGCTACTTTGAAAAAATAAAACCTGTTGCGAGCTAGTCATTTTTTTTCTAGCTTTCAAATAGACACATTCTTCTCCCCTGCAGCTCTTTTTCCGGTCCTGTTTTCTGTAAATAAATAATGGTTCCTAAAAAACTCGAGGGGCCTATAATATCTGTGATTTTTCCCCCTCAGGTTTTCTGCTTGAATTTAAAATCGATATGTTAGCTGATAGGTCAAATATGCTATTTAGGCTTCCAACTGCTAAGTTTACACCTTCACTATTGCAGGGAAATATTTTGTCCAGGAAGTTGTCTAGAAGGGATTGGATTTGTTGTTGGCCCATAGTTTTTTAGTATTTTTCTCCACTTGCCTACTTGCATCTGTAGCATTCCTTAGCAGCATGCAGTTTGTTCGGAGTCGATGCGTCATGATTGAGTATCAGAGAGAGAGACAGAGAAACTGTTTTTTTGTATTTTTGTATTCTAGTAGATTGTGATTTTGCTGCGATCTGACAGGGGTGTCAGTTGGATGACTGTGAACAGTCTGTCTGTCTGTCTGTCTGTCTGTCTGTCTGTCTGTCTGTCTGTCTGTCTGTCTGTCTGTCTGTCTGTCTGTCTGTCTGTCTGTCTCTGTCTCTGTCTCTGTCTCTGTCTCTGTCTCTGTCTCTGTCTCTGTCTCTGTCTCTCTCTCTGTCTCTCTCTCTGTCTCTCTCTCTCTGTCTCTCTCTCTCTGTCTCTCTCTCTCTGTCTCTCTCTCTCTGTCTCTGTCTCTCTCTCTCTCTCTGTCTCTGTCTCTGTCTCTGTCTCTGTCTCTGTCTCTGTCTCTGTCTCTGTCTTTGTCTCTGTCTCTGTCTCTGTCTCTGTCTCTGTCTCTCTCTCTCTCTCTCTCTCTCTGTCTTTCTCTGTCTGTCTCTCGCTCTCTCGCTCTCTCTCAATTCAGTTCAAATCGAAGGGGCTTTATTGGCATGGGAAAAACGTCTGTCTGGCTGTCTGTCTGTCTACAGTTGAAGTCGGAAGTTTAATTACACTTAGGTTGGAGTCATTAAATCTCATTTTTCAACCAATCCACAAATTTCTTGTTAACAAACTATAGTTTTGGCAAGTCGGTTAGGACTTGCCAAAACGTACTTTTTGGAGAAATGTCCTCTGGTCTGATGAAATAAAAATATAACTATTTGGCCATAATGACCATCGTTATGTTTGAAGGAAAAAGGGGGAGGCTTGCAAGCCAAAGAACACCATCCCAACCGTGAAGCACGGGGGTGGCAGCATCATGTTGTGGGGGTGCTTTGCTGCAGGAGGGACTGGTGCACTTCACAAAATAGATGGCATCATGAGGCAGGAAAATTCTGTGGATATATTGAAGTAACATCTCAAGACATCAGTCAGGAAGTTAAAGCTTGGTCGCAAATGGGTCTTCCAAATGGACAATGACCCCAAGCATACTTCCATAAGTTGTGGCAAAATGGCTTAAGGACAACAAAGTCAAGGTATTGGAGTGGCCGTCACAAAGCCCTGACCTCAATCCTATAGAACATTTGTGGGCAGAACTGAAAAAGCGTGTGCGAGCAAGGAGGCCTACAAACCTGACTCAGTTACACCAGCTCTGTCAGAAGGAATGGGCCAAAATTCACCCAACTTATTGTGGGAAGCTCGTGGAAGGCTACCCAAAACATTTGACCCAAGTTAAACAATTGAAAGGTAATGCTACCAAATACTAATTGAATGTATGTAAACTTCTGACCCACTGGGAATTTGATGAAAGAAATAAAGGCTGAAATAAATCATTCTCTCTACTATTATTCTAACATTTCACATTCTTAAAATAAAGTGGTGATCCTAACTGACCTAAGACAGGGAATTTTTACTAGGATTAAATGTCAGGAATTGTGAAAAACTGATTTTAAATGTATTTGGCTAAGGTGTATGTAAACTTCCGACTTCAACTGTATCTACACTAGTATGTGGCCAAAAGTATGTGGCCACCTGCTCATCGAAAATCTCAAAAATCATGGGTATTAATATGGAGTTTGTCCCCCGTTTGTGTTGCTATAACAGCCTCCACTCTTCTGGGAAGGCTTTCCACTAGATCTTAGAACATTCCTGCGGGACTTGCTTCCATTCAGTCACAAAACCATTAGTGAGGTTGGGCAATGATGTTGGGCAATTAGGACTGGCTCGCAATCGGCATTCCAAATCATCCCAACGGTGTACGATGGGGTTGAGGTCAGGGCTCGGTGCAGACCAGTCAAGGTCTTCCACACCAATCTCGACAAACCATTTCCATATCAACCACAATTTTTGTGCAAGGGGGCATTCTCATGCTGAAACAGGAAAAGGCCTTCCCCGAACTGTTGCCACAAAGTTGGAAGCACAGAATCATCTAGAATGTCATTGTATTCTTTAACTGTAGTGTTAAGTTTTCCCTTCACTGGAACTAAGGTGCCTTCCCAGAATAGTGGAGGCTGTTATAGCAGCAAAGGGGGGGACCAACTGGAACTAAGGGGCCCGAATCATGATGAAGTTAGCCCTATTTGGTAAAAGACCAAGTCCATATTATGGCAAGAACAGCTCAAATAAGCAAAGAGAAATGACAGTCCATCATTACTTTAAGACATGAAGGTCAGTCAATACGGAAAATTTCAAGAACTTTGAAAGTTTCTTCAAGTGCAGTCGCAAAAATGATGATGAAACTGTGGTGACGAAACTGTCTCTCATCAGGACCGCCACAGGAAAGGATCTATAGTATCTAGTATCTATACCACTAGAGGGTGGAGGGGTTGTGTCCTGATAGAAGATCATCCATAGAGATACAGCAGTTCCCATGTACGTTTCTATACCACGTATCCTCCGACTGTGTACATCACCAAAATAACCTTGTTATAACCTTGTTTTGTGCCAAGATGAGATAGATCACCTTATGTTCTCACCTATAGTTATGACCAGTTATAACCTCTTTATGGCTTTGCTAGGTAAAGCCCTGCTTTATCTCAGCTCACTGGTCACCATAGCAGCACCCACCCGTAGCACGCACCCCAGCAGGTATATTTCACCTGTCATTCCCAAAGCCAACACTTCCTTTGGTCGATCTTTCCTTCACGTTCTCTGCTGCCAATGACTGGAACGAAATGTAAAAATCTCTGAAGCTGGAGTCTTATTTCTCCCTCACTGACTTTAAGCATCAGCTTTCAGAGCAGATTAGCGATCATTGCACCTGTACACAGCCCATCTGTAAATAGCACAAACAACTACGTCATCCCATATTGTTATTTAGTGTATGTGTATTGTATGTGTATTGGCGTGTATTGTATGTGTATTTGTGTGTATTGATGTGTATTGTATGTGTATTTGTGTGTATTGGTGTGTATTGTGTGTGTATTGGTGTGTATTGGTGTGTATTGTGTGTGTATTTGTGTGTATTGGTGTGTATTCTCAGAATTGTTTTTATTTCATGGGAAAAGCTATATACAGTATATACCACAATTCCTGAAGTATCCTCCAATATTCTATATGTGCAACTTGTTATGGTATTGCGGTTGCTATAATATTTGATTTGAAGTGACTTTGAGGATTTAAGCATGATTTTTGAAGCATCTTGCCACAGGCCCTGCAATTCCCATTGTTTTACGAGAAGCTAATGCTAAAAATACTCAGACTTTACTTCAGTCTTGTTGGTAGAATGCATTTACTCAGGCTTTTCTTCTGTATTTTTGTTGTAGCGTAGCAGACACACAGACGTAGAATAGGCTAACAATGTAGAACATGCTGATAGTGTAGAACAGACTGATAGTGTAGAACAGGCTGATAGTGTAGAACAGACTGATAGTGTAGAACAGGCTGATGGTGTAGAACAGGCTGATAGTGTAGAACATGCTGATAGTGTAGAACAGGCTGACAATGTAGAACATGCTGATAGTGTAGAACAGACTGATAATGTAGAACAGGCTGATAGTGTAGAACAGGCTGATGGTGTAGAACAGGCTGATAGTGTAGAACATGCTGATAGTGTAGAACAGGCTGATGGTGTAGAACAGACTGATAGTGTAGAACATGCTGATAGTGTAGAACAGACTGATAGTGTAGAACAGGCTGATAGTGTAGAACAGGCTGATGGTGTAGAACAGGCTGATAGTGTAGAACATGCTGATAGTGTAGAACAGGCTGATGGTGTAGAACAGACTGATAGTGTAGAACATGCTGATAGTGTAGAACAGACTGATAGTGTAGAACAGGCTGATAGTGTAGAACATGCTGATAGTGTAGAACAGGCTGACAATGTAGAACATGCTGATAGTGTAGAACAGACTGATAATGTAGAACAGGCTGATAGTGTAGAACAGGCTGATGGTGTAGAACAGGCTGATAGTGTAGAACATGCTGATAGTGTAGAACAGGCTGATAGTGTAGAACAGGCTGATAATGTAGAACAGGCTGATAGTGTAGAACAGGCTGATGGTGTAGAACAGGCTGATAGTGTAGAACAGACTGATAGTGTAGAACAGGCTGATGGTGTAGAACAGGCTGATAGTGTAGAACATGCTGATAGTGTAGAACAGGCTGACAATGTAGAACATGCTGATAGTGTAGAACAGACTGATAATGTAGAACAGGCTGATAGTGTAGAACAGGCTGATGGTGTAGAACAGGCTGATAGTGTAGAACATGCTGATAGTGTAGAACAGACTGATAGTGTAGAACAGGCTGATAGTGTAGAACAGACTGATAGTGTAGAACAGGCTGATGGTGTAGAACAGGCTGATAGTGTAGAACATGCTGATAGTGTAGAACAGGCTGACAATGTAGAACATGCTGATAGTGTAGAACAGACTGATAATGTAGAACAGGCTGATAGTGTAGAACAGGCTGATGGTGTAGAACAGGCTGATAGTGTAGAACATGCTGATAGTGTAGAACAGGCTGATGGTGTAGAACAGACTGATAGTGTAGAACATGCTGATAGTGTAGAACAGACTGATAGTGTAGAACAGGCTGATAGTGTAGAACAGGCTGATGGTGTAGAACAGGCTGATAGTGTAGAACATGCTGATAGTGTAGAACAGGCTGATGGTGTAGAACAGACTGATAGTGTAGAACATGCTGATAGTGTAGAACAGGCTGATAGTGTAGAACAGGCTGATAGTGTAGAACAGGCTGATGGTGTAGAACAGGCTGATAGTGTAGAACAAGCTGATAGTGTAGAACAGGCTGATGGTGTAGAACAGGCTGATAGTGTAGAACAGGCTGATAGTGTAGAACATGCTGATAGTGTAGAACATACTGATAGTGTAGAACAGGCTGATAGTGTTGAACAGGCTGATAGTGTAGAACAGGCTGATAGTGTAGAACAGGCTGATAGTGTAGAACATGCTGATAGTGTAGAACAGGCTGATAGTGTAGAACAGGCTGATAATGTAGAACAGGCTGATAGTGTAGAACAGGCTGATAGTGTAGAACAGGCTGATAGTGTAGAACAGGCTGATAGTGTAGAACAGGCTGATAGTGTAGACAGGCTGATAATGTAGAACAGACTGATAGTGTTGAACAGACTGATAGTGTAGACAGGCTGATAATGTAGAACAGGCTGATAGTGTGGAACAGGCTGATAATGTAGAACAGGCTGATAGTGTAGAACAGGCTGATAGTGTAGAACAGGCTGATAGTGTAGAACACGCTGATAGTGTAGAACAGGCTGATAATGTAGAACAGACTGATAGTGTAGAACAGACTGATAGTGTAGAACAGGCTGATAATGTAGAACAGGCTGATAATGTAGAACAGGCTGATAATGTAGACAGGCTGATAATGTAGAACAGGCTGATAGTGTAGAACAGGCTGATAGTGTAGAACAGGCTGATAGTGTAGAACACGCTGATAGTGTAGAACACGCTGATAGTGTAGAACAGGCTGATAATGTAGAACATGCTTATTTGTTGAAAATAAACGCAATTGACAGTGAGACAACGTTTCGTTTTTGCTGAGTTTATAAACAACCATGATCTCATCAATAGCAATGGCCATGAGACTTTCTTTCTACACAGAGAGAGAGAGAGAGAGAGAGAGAGAGAGAGAGAGAGAGAGAGAGAGAGAGAGAGAGAGAGAGAGAGAGAGAGAGAGAGAGAGAGAGAGAGAGAGAGAGAGAGAGAGAGAGAGAGAGGTGGGGCAGTTAGAGTCGGGGTTTCTTCAAAAACTGTCAGTGTTCAGAGGTAGTATTCTATTTTATCTTTCCGGGGGGGCTACTAATTAAACCGGTGCCCAAACAGACAAGAACTCAGGGGGATGAGAGGGACAGGGGAGTTAGAAGGTGAATCTGCAATGAGAAGAGAGAGAGAGAGAGAAGAGAGTTAGATGGTACATCTGCTATGCAAAGCAGGGAGAAATCTTCCAGCTGCCTGCCCCTTATCTGCAAAACATTTAATCTACCTCTGTATCAGAGAAGGGTTGACAGAAATGCCTTTTTATTTCATAATCCTCTCCCCTCTCCCTCTCCTCCTGTCTCTCTCCTTTCTCCTCTCCCTCTCCTCCTGTCTCTCTCCTCTCCCTCTCCCTCTCCTCCTGTCTCTCTCCTTTCTCCTCTCCCTCTCCCTCTCCTCCTATCTCTCTCCTCTCCCTCTCCTCCTGTCTCTCTCCTTTCTCCTCTCCCTCTCCTCCTGTCTCTCTCCTTTCTCCTCTACCTCTCCCTCTCCTCCTCCTGTCTTTCTCCTCTCCCTCTCCTCCTGTCTCTCTCCTTCCCCCTCTCCTCCTCCTGTCTCTCTCCTTCCCCCTCTCCTCCTCCTGTCTCTCTCCTCTCCCTCTCCTCCTGTCTCTCTCCTTTCCCCTCTCCTCCTCCTTTCTCTCTCCTTTCTCCTCTCCCTCTCTTCCTGTCTCTCTCCTTTCTCCTCTCCCTCTCCTCCTCCTGTCTCTCTCCTGTACCCTCTCCCTCTCCTCCTGCTGTCTTTTTCCTCTCCCTCTCCCTCTCCTCCTGTCTTTCTCCTTTCTCATCTCTCCTCCTCCTGTCTCTCTCCTTTCTCCTCTCCCTCTCCCTTTCCTCCTGTCTCTCTGCAATGAGAAGAGAGAGAGAGAAGAGAGTTAGATGGTACATCTGCTATGCAAAGCAGGGAGAAATCCTCCAGCTGCCTGCCCCTTATCTGCAAAACATTTAATATACCTCTGTATCGGAGAAGGGTTGACAGAAATGCCTTTATTTTTCATAATCCTCTCCCCTCTCCCTCTCCTCCTGTATCTCTCCTTTCTCATCTCTCCTGTCTCTCTCATTTCTCATCTCCCTCTACCTCTCCTTCTCCTGTCTCTCTCCTGTCTCCTCTCCCTCACTTCTCCTGTCTTTCTCCTTTCTCATCTCTCCTCCTCCTGTCTCTCTCCTTTCTCCTTTCTCATCTCTCCTCCTCCTGTCTCTCTCCGTTCTCCTTTCTCATCTCTCCTCCTCCTGTCTCTCTCCTTTCTCCTCTCCCTCTCCTCCTCCTCTCTCTCCTTTCTTATCTCTCCTCCTCCTGTCTCTCTCATTTCTCCTCTCCCTCTCCTTCTCCTCCTGTCTCTCTCCTCTCCCTCTCCTCCTCCTGTCTTTCTCCTTTCTCTCTCTCCTTTCTCCTCTCCCTCTCCCTTTCCTCCTGTTTCTCTCTCTGTTCTCTTACTCCTTTCTCTCTCCCCACTCTGCCTTCCCTATATCCTTCCTTATCCATATTCCATGAAGGAGCTCTGGAGGTATGACATTGTGTGAGACTAATCCACCCCTGGAAATTTAGTCAGATTAAAATGGTCCGCTTCACTGCCTCATAATTCTCTTCCTATTGATTTCCCAGGTCCAAATGCAAGTCAACAATGTACCGTTACAGTTCTGCTGTTGTATTAATAACTAGTTGTATGTCTGCAGAAAGACTTTACAAACCCCTACGCAAGAGATCGTTCAGCAGGTTTTGTACCCCGGATGACGCCCTATTGCCTTAGTAGTGCACTAGGTTTCCCTATGGGCCCTGGTCAAAAGTAGTGCACTAGGTTTCCCTATGAGCCCTGGTCAAAAGTAGTGCACTAGGTTTCCCTATGGGCCCTGGTCAAAAGTAGTGCACTAGGTTTCCCTATGAGCCCTCGTCAAAAGTAGTGCACTAGGTTTCCCTATGAGCCCTCGTCAAAAGTAGTGCACTAGGTTTCCCTATGGGCCCTGGTCAAAAGTAGTGCACTAGGTTTCCCTATGAGCCCTCGTCAAAAGTAGTGCACTATAAAGGGAATAGCTAACATAAAGTCAGCAGAAAAATAAACTTCCTCTCACTGTCAACTGCGTTAATTTTCAGCAAACTTAACATATGTAAATATTTGTATGAACATAAGACTCAACAACTGAGACATAAACTGATTAAGTTCCACAGACATGTGACTAACAGAATTTGAATAATGTGTCCCTGAACAAAGGGGGGGTCAAAATGAAAAGTAACAGTCAGTATGTGGTGTGGCCACCAGCTGCATTAAGTACTGCAGTGCATCTCCGCCTCATGGACTGCACCAGATTTGCCAGTTCTTGCTGTGAGATGTTACCCCACTCTTCCACCAAGGCACCTGCAAGTTCCCAGACATTTCTGGGGGGAATGGCCCTAGGTCCTCGCCCTACGATCCAACAGTTCCCGGACGTGCTCAGTGGGATTGAGATCCGGGCTCTTTGGTGGCCATGGCAGAACACTGACATTCCTGTCTTGCAGGAAATCACGCACAGTACTAGCAGAATGGCTGGTGGCATTGTCATGCTGGAGGGTCATGTCAGGATGAGCCTGCAGGAAGGGTACCACATGAGGGAGGAGGATGTCTTCTCTGTAACGAACAACAAGCTCAGTCCGATGATGCTGTGACACACCGCCCCAGACCATGACGGACCCTCCACCTCCAAATCGATCCCGCTCCAGAGTAGAGGCCTCAGTGTAACGCTCATTCCTTCGACGATAAATGCGAATCCGACCATCACCCCTGGTGAGACAAAACCACGACTCGTCAGTGAAGAGCACTTTTTACCAGTCCTGTCTGGTCCAGCAACGGTGGGTTTGTGCCCATAGGTGATGTTGTTGCCGGTGATGTCTGGTGAGGACCTGCCTTACAACAGGCCTACAAGCCGTCAGTCCAGAGATCTAAGTAACGGCCATTTCCATACGGCGGTGGAGACGGGGGTGACCTAAAACAGCAACCCGATAATGGAAGCCTGTCTTCTCATTGGATAATGATGTCTTTAAACTTGGAATATCCTGGAGATTGCATCAGTAGTGTTGATTATTTTTGAGTGTGGAGGAAGCATCAACCCCTTACTTGAAATTAATATAAATTAAAACTGGATGGTGTTCAGATATAGATGGGAGGGGTTGAGGGGAGCTGATGGATGGGACGAAAAACACACAAAAGATAACTCATGTAAAATATGCAGTGCATTTGGAAAGTATTCAGACCCTTTTACTTTTTCCACATTTTGTTACGTTACAACCTTATTCTAAAATGGATTAAATTAATACAAATCCTCATCAGTCTACACACAATACCCCATAATGACAAAGTGAAAACAGAAATGTTTGCTAATTTATAAAATAAAAAAATACTGAAATGCCTTATTTACATAAGTATTCAGAACCTTTGCTTTTAAACTTGAAATTGAGCTCTGGTGCATCCTGTTTCCTTTGATCATCCTTGATCGAAATCAACCTGTGGTCAATTCAATTGATTGGACATGATTTGGAAAGGCGCACACACCTGTCTATTTAAGGTCCCACAGTTGACAGTGCATGTCAGAGCAAAAACCAAGCCATGAGGCCGAAGGAATTATCCGTAAAGATCCAAGACAGGATTGGGTCAAGACACAGATCTGGGGAAGGGTGACAAAACATTTCTGCAGCATTGAAGGTCCCCAAACACAGCGGCCTCCATCATTCTTAAATGGAAGAAGTTTGGAATCACCAAGACTCTTCCTTGAGGCGGCTGCCCGGCCAAACTGAGCAATCGGGGGAGGAGGGCCTTGGTCAGGGAGGTGACCAAGAACCCGAGGATCTGTCTGTCAGAGCTCTAGAGTTCTTCTGTGAAAATAGGAGAACCTTCCAGAAGGACAAACATCTCTGCATCACTCAACATATCAGGCCTACGGTAGATTGGCCAGATGAAAGCCACTCCTCAGTAAAATGCACATGACACCCAGTTTTTAGTTTGCCAAAAGGCACCTAAAGGACACTCAGACCATGAGAAACATGATTCTCTGGTGTGATGAAACCAAGATTGAACACTGGCCAAGCGTCACGTTTGGAGGAAACCTGGCACTATCCCTATGGTGAAGAACCTGATGGTCACTCTGACAGAGCTCCCGAGTTCCTCTGTGAAGATGGGAGAACCTTCCAGAAGGACAACCAGCACTCCACCAATCAGGCTTTTATGGTAGAGTGGCCAGACGGAAGCCACTCCTCAGTAAAAGGCACATGACAGCCTGCTTGGAGTTTGCCAAAAGGCACCTAAAGACTCACAGACCATGAGAAACAAGATTTTCTGGTCTGATGAAACCAAAATGTAACCATTTGGCCTGAATGCCAAGCGTCACGTCTGGAGGAAACCTGGCATCATCCCTACAGTGAAGCATGGTGGTGGCAGCATCATGCTCTGGGGATGTTTTTCAGTGGCAGGGACTGGGAGACTAGTCAGGATCGCGGGAAAGATGAACTGAGCAAAGTACAGTGATATTATTGATGAAAACCTGCTCCAGAGCGCTCAGGACCTCAGACTGGGGCAAAGGTTCACCTTCCAACAGGACAACAAGCCTAAGCACACAGCCAAGACAACGCAGGAGTGGCTTCGGGACAAGTCTCTGAATGTCCTTGAGTAGCCCAGCCAGAGCTCGGACTTGAACCCGATCGAACATCTCTGGAGAGACCTGAAAATAGCTGTGCAGCGACGCTCCCCATCCAACCTGACAGAGCTTGAGAGGATCTACATGGAAGATTGGGAGAAACTCCCCAAATACAGGTGTGCCAAGCTTGTAGCGTCATACCCAAGAAGACTCAAGGCTGTAATCACTGCCAAAGGTGCTTCAACAAAGTACCGAGTAAAGGGTCTGAATACTTATTTAAATGTGATATATACGTTTGTTATTTTTAATACATTTGCTTTTTTTTATTGTAGGGTATTGAGTGTACAATGATGAGTGGGAAAAAATAACAAATATTTAATCCATTTTAGAATAAGGCTGAATCACAACAAAATGTGGGAAAAAGTCAAGGTGTCTTTCCCGAATTCACTGTGTATAGTATGTTCTTTACTCCATTTAGATTTACGGAGCGGGAAAAAAAGTATGTAAAATATATAAAAACATCTGGCCACAGATTCTACCATTCTCCCATCCCTAAATGACACAACCTGTCCATCACTATGGATGTTTTTTGTACTGAAGAAATTGGAAGGACACATTTTACAGTATTTAATGAAAATAATAAATGAGTCCCATTGAACACAAATTAAGGACGGACGACACACAGCATGAGAGACAGAGTTTTATTGTGTGTGTGTGTTGCAAATGTATTTCTTGCACTTGATGCACGTGTCCTGCTGTCCTGCTGTCCTTCTTGAGTCCACACAACTCTCAACTCTTCTTGTTGTTGTTGACACCGGCTGCAATCTACAATAATGAAAACAGGAATTGTACTAACATCTCACTCACATATGTAGTTACAGCAGGCCAAGGTAGGAGAGTCAGACACACGCACATGCAACCCATTCACTCATACTTACTTCCGGTATTGGAGTTGTTGTTTCAGTGGGTCGGGCGGATGGGGCACCAGCCTCCTCCTCCTGAATCCTCCTCACGATGGCTGCAGAAGCTGGCGTCCTTGGGATATGTTGGCTCCTCTGGATTTGAGGTCTTACCAATGCCTTGCCCAGCTCCTGGAGAAAGAGCCGTCTCCTCTGGGTTCAACGCCGTCCAGATGACAAACGCGTTGTACGCCAAGATGTTTAACATGTTGAAGAATATCACAAGTGGACAAGTGGCCAGTCACCAGCTTGTCTAAATTGTCTACCTCTCATTTTGTGGTGTTGTAAGTCATTATGATTTCTGGTTTTTGATGTTCCTGGCCACAGATTCTCCCATGGTACTCATGAGTACCACTTTTTTTTCATTTCTTTGGCATGTAGGACACTAGGGACGTGTCGGCTGTGAACACAAACTTAGAGGAATTGACAGGCCTGTTCCGTGTATTCAACAGCTGAGGTGGGAACTCTGGCTTGTTTATTGTATTGTTCCTACCATCATCAGCTTCCTCTTGAGGAGCTGATTTCCCAGCTTGTGAGAAGTAAAAAATGTATTGCATATGATTGTGTGGCCACTGTTAGCAATTGATGTTATTCTTCAATAACACAAACTCCAAAGCAAATCAGGGCAAGAAAAATCAGTTTATTTGAGAAGAACAAATCAAGATGTAATGCTGGGAGGTAGATGTTCAGTCTCCCCTGTCCTCAGCTTTTCTCCACCGAACAAAGGAACAGGATGCCTTTTATAACCCCCTACCCTAGCCTGGGTTGACCAATCAACTGCACCAATTGCCAAATAACAAGTATCCTGCTCCATGTAATGGATGTACAATGTACAGAGCGTAGCACACGTAGCTGAGTTCTGAGTTCAGGAGTGACATTCCACAGATTCTAAACAGATGTTGAACTGAAACCCAACTCCTATTTATATTCCCTATTGACCAGTAGTACTCTAGTTTTAAATCCTCTCGTCCTCTCGTCCTTTGTGTTCAAAATATTTCAAAATATTCTTACACCACGGAGTCCATGTGTCACATCCAGGACAACCTGCATCCCTTGGTTCTTCTCAGGGGCTCCTCCATCTGACTTCCCCGTATACACTTGCAAGTTCCACGCATATGATGAAGTAACATCACAGGCAGCCCTGATCTTGATTCCATATTTTGTAGGTTTAGACGGTATGTACTGGCTGAATGGGCAGCGTCCCCTAAATGGTATAAGCTGCTCATCAACTGTAATGTTGTGCCCAGGGTTGTTCAACAGGGGAAGGCGGTCCAACCACTTGTCCCACACTCACCTGATTACAGCTAGCTTGTCTCTCTAGACTGACCTGATAGCAGCTAGCTTGTCTCTCTAGACTGACCTGATAGCAGCTAGCTTGTCTCTCTACACTGACCTGATAGCAGCTAGCTTGTCTCTCTGCACTGACCTGATAGCAGCTAGCTTGTCTCTCTGCACTGACCTGATAGCAGCTAGCTTGTCTCTGTACACTGACCTGATAGCAGCTAGCTTGTCTCTCTACACTGACCTGATAGCAGCTAGCTTGTCTCTCTACACTGACCTGATTGCAGCTAGCTTGTCTCTCTGCCGCCGTGCTGGTCTGGTGTCTCGGTTATCGAAGCGAATAATCCTGGAAATAATGTGGAAGTTTTCCAGAAACATTGTTCCATGGGAAAGTTATCTGACAGTTTCTGCATCTCACAGGGATTCTGTGGATTCCCCATTGGATCTGAAAACACCAGCAAGGAGAAGAACCCCAAAGTATGCATGTATATTAATTTGGTTCATCTCCTCCTTCTCCAAAAACACGCCTTCCATACAAATTAGTGCCGTCCAGACATATTTTCTGGATGGTGTCTGGGATGGACAGTTCAAAAGATGACTTTATGTCCTGCATGAGTAACCGCCATCCGCATCGCCCCTGGTTGCATTATTATCACATTGGCAGCTATGCAGGGTGGCTCATTCCTTGGGCAAGAAGACCATTCAATTTCACAATTTTCTGACATCCATATTTCTCCTCCTACAATCTGCTGAGTAACTGGTTGCTGACGTGCTCATCCTGGAGCTGGCTGAGGGTCAATCTCATCCTCTTCTTCCAACTCACTGTCAGACTTCGAATTGACAGAGACATGATCCTCATATTCTGAAAATTCTTCATCTTCCGAAGTGGAAGACGCTCCTTCCACACTAGCTCCTCTCTCTTTTCTAAGGCCCTCTGAGCAGAGATTATTTTTGCAATACTGATTGGTTGTGTTAAGGAGCCACACATGCAAAGCTATTTCTTTGCTGTGTCTCTCCCCCAATTTGCTTCTGGCTGGTGTAGAGTGTGGGTAAATTCT
The DNA here is from genome assembly GCF_045679555.1 of Salvelinus alpinus. Lineage (NCBI taxonomy): Eukaryota > Metazoa > Chordata > Actinopteri > Salmoniformes > Salmonidae > Salvelinus > Salvelinus alpinus. The sequence goes on from NC_092092.1 coordinate 85,719,918, forward strand.
GAATTTTTTACAATGTATCTAAATAATGTATTGAAATGATGTATTGTAATAACATTGATGCTTGTTCCCGCAAGACATTGTGTAGTTTCAAACACTACAAAGGGTAAAGAGTGTGAGAAAAGCAGGAGACCGGCAGACAGGCAGGGAGAAAAACAGGTTCTTGGTGCTATGTTGAAACAGCTGGCCCAGGGAGGAGGGAGACACACAGCAAACCTTTCTGTTTCATTTTTACTTGTTTTCAATGAAACAGACACTTTTCCACACTTTTATTACCCTCGGGTCCAGTGGACCCAGCCACTACATATGTAATATAGATGTGTAGCGAGGTACACAGTTTGCACTCAATCTGTCCTTTTACATGTTCTTCACAGATGCACACCGTTAAATAGATTAAAGCTGATCTATCCCCTCAAAAATAATAATAACAAATAATGATAATCATGATGATAAAAATGATAATAATAATGATGATGATGATGATAAAAATAATAAAGATAATGATGATAACAATGATAACAATAATGATGATAATGACCATGATAATAATGATAATAATAATAATAATGATAATGATGATAACAAAGATAATAAAAAGGATAATCATGATAACAATAACGATAATGATAATGATAATGACAATAACGATAATGATGAAAAATAATGGTAATTATGATAATAATGATACTAAAAATAATGATAATAATAATTATAAAGATGATAATGACGATAATGATAATAATAATAATGATCATATTAATGATGATAATGATGAGGATAATAATGATAATAATAATAATAACAATATTTATAAATATAAGCCCTAACTTGGCCTTACCTCCCATCTTAAATTTGTCTCAGCCCCCCAGGGACCTCTTCTAAAGACCACGGAGGATCCCACCAGCCCGTCCCCAGGGACCCCTTCTAAAGACCTCGGAGGATCCCACCAGCCCGTTCCCAGGGACCCCTTCTAAAGACCACGGAGGATCCCACCAGCCCGTTCCCAGGGACCCCTTCTAAAGACCACGGAGGATCCCACCAGGAGGATACCCCAGGAGGATATCACCAGGAGGATACCACCAGGAGGATACCCCAGGAGGATATCACCAGGAGGATCCCACCAGGAGGATACCACCAGGAGGATACCCCAGGAGGATACCACCAGGAGGATATCACCAGGAGGATATAACCAGGAGGATCCCACCAGGAGGATACCACCAGGAGGATCCCACCAGGAGGATACCCCAGGAGGATATCACCAGGAGGATCCCACGGGGAGGATACCCCCAGGAGGATACCCCAGGAGGATACCACCAGGAGGATATTACCAGCAGGATACCCCAGGAGGATCCCACCAGGAGGATATCACCAGCAGGATACCCCAGGAGGATCCCACCAGGAGGATATCACCAGGAGGATACCACAAGGAGGATACCCCAGGAGGATACCACCTGGAGGATACCACCAGGATGATATCACCAGGAGGATATCACCAGGAGGATACCACCAGGAGGATACCCCCAGGAGGATTTCACCAGGAGGATATCACCAGGAGGATATCACCAGGAGGATACCACCAGGAGGATACCCCAGGAGGATACCACCAGGAGGATCCCACCAGGAGGATACCACCAGCAGGATACCCCAGGAGGATCCCACCAGGAGGATACCACCAGCAGGATACCCCAGGAGGATCCCACCAGGAGGATACCACCAGGAGGATACTACCAGCAGGATACACCAGGAGGATATCACCAGTTCAGTAGCTGAACCACTTCAACCCATCAATGTCAACAGATGGCCTATATGGTTCACGTCAGATGAATTGTCATCGTATAGAAGAAACAGATGGAGAAATACAACATGTCATGTCTTGTCTATTACCACTTGAGAATAATGAGAAACAGACACGTTAATGTTTCAAATCCATCTCGAAGAAAATCGAAAATAACAAAGAGAGAGACAGAGAGAGAGAGAGAGAGAGAGAGAGAGAGAGAGAGAGAGAGAGAGAGAGAGAGAGAGAGAGAGAGAGAGAGAGAGAGAGAGAGAGAGAGAGAGAGAGAGAGAGAGAGAGAGAGAGAGAGAGAGAGAGAGAGAGAGAGAGAGAGTTTTGTCTTTCATACCAGGTCATGTGTCTTCTCAGTCATGTTGAGACTGGTCTACTACTGTTGCTTTAATGTATTGTTGTTCCGATTAATATTGTTGTTGTTGTTAATGGTAATCCCATGTCCACTACTACTATTATTATTACTGTTGGTCCCACCATTTATTTATATATAAATATACAGTGGGGAGAACAAGTATTTGATACACTGCCGATTTTGCAGGTTTTCCTACTTACAAAGCATGTAGAGGTCTGTAATTGTTATCATAGGTACACTTCAACTGTGAGAGACGGAATCTAAAACAAAAATCCCGAAAATCACATTGTATGATTTTTAAGTAATTAATTAGCATTTTATTGCATGACATAAGTATTTGATACATCAGAAAAGCAGAACTTAATATTTGGTACTGAATCCTTTGTTTGCAATTACAGAGATCATACGTTTCCTGTAGTTCTTGACCAGGTTTGCACACACTGCAGCAGGGATTTTGGCCCACTCCTCCATACAGACCTTCTCCAGATCCTTCAGGTTTCGGGGCTGTCGCTGGGCAATACGGACTTTCAGCTCCCTCCAAAGATTTTCTATTGGGTTCAGGTCTGGAGACTGGCTAGGCCACTCCAGGACCTTGAGATACTTCTTACGGAGCCACTCCTTAGTTGCCCTGGCTGTGTGTTTCGGGTCGTTGTCATGCTGGAAGACCCAGCCACGACCCATCATCAATGCTCTTACTGAGGGAAGGAGGTTGTTGGCTAAGATCTCGCAATACATGGCCCCATCCATCCTCCCCTCAATACGGTGCAGTCGTCCTGTCCCCTTTGCAGAAAAGCATCCCCAAAGAATGATGTTTCCACCTCCATGCTTCACGGTTGGGATGGTGTTCTTGGGGTTGTACTCATCCTTCTTCTTCCTCCAAACACGGCGAGTGGAGTTTAGACCAAAAAGCTCTATTTTTGAATCATCAGACCACATGACCTTCTCCCATTCCTCCTCTGGATCATCCAGATGGTCATTGGCAAACTTCAGACGGGCCTGGACATGCGCCTGCTTGAGCAGGGGGACCTTGTGTGCGCTGCAGGATTTTAATCCATGACGGCGTAGTGTGTTACTAATGGTTTTCTTTGAGACTGTGGTCCCAGCTCTCTTCAGGTCATTGACCAGGTCCTGCCGTGTAGTTCTGGGCTGATCCCTCACCTTCCTCATGATCATTGATGCCCCACGAGGTGAGATCTTGCATGGAGCCCCAGACCGAGGGTGATTGACCATCATCTTGAACTTCTTCTATTTTCTTCTATTTTCTAATAATTGCGCCAACAGTTGTTGCCTTCTCACCAAGCTGCTTGCCTATTGTCCTGTAGCCCATCCCAGCCTTGTGCAGGTCTACAATTTTAGCCTTGATGTCCTTACACAGCTCTCTGGTCTTGGCCATTGTGGAGAGGTTGGAGTCTGTTTGATTGAGTGTGTGGACAGGTGTCTTTTATACAGGTAACGAGTTCAAACAGGTGCAGTTAATACAGGTAATGAGTGGAGAACAGGAGGGCTTCTTAAAGAAAAACTAACAGGTCTGTGAGAGCCGGAATTCTTACTGGTTGGTAGGTGATCAAATACTTATGTCATGCAATAAAATGCAAATGATTTACTTAAAAATCATACAATGTGATTTTCTGGATTTTTGTTTTAGATTCCGTCTCTCACAGTTGAAGTGTACCTATGATAAAAATTACAGACCTCTACATGCTTTGTAAGTAGGAAAACCTGCAAAATCGGCAGTGTATCAAATACTTGTTCTCCCCACTGTATATTAATTTGATATATATATATATAAATATATATATATATTTTTTTTTTTCGTTATGTTTACTTTGACAATGTAAGTAATAATGAACTTGCCATGTCAATAAAGTCTATTGAATTGAATTGAGTGAGAAAGACAGAGAGAGAGAGAGAGAGAGAGAGACAGAGAGACAGAGAGAGAGAGATCTTCACCCTGTTATACTGATTAGATGGGGCTGATAGATAGCCATGAAAGGTCTTGATATCTGGAAGGCGTCTAGACATCTTAATCTTGTCTCTACTAAATAATATATGTGTGGAATTTGTTTTTTGATTTAGACCATTATCATGCACCTGTATCGAAACAGAGAATGGGGGGAAATACATGTCATCTATCCACTTAAATAGCAAATGGAGGACGCTTTTCCTGTGGTTTATTTTCATGACAGCCAGGTAGGCAACACTCCTGTTGTAAAGAGAAGCAATTTGCTTAATATTAGGAAGCTAGGGAAATAAATACAGTATGCCTGATGGGATGCTCTTCTTTTTAATAGAGGCCATCATCATGAGGTGTTTGATTAGATTTTCAAATACATTTTGCATTGATGTCAGAGGGATTAGAGGGACAATAGAGTTCTGAGTACCAGGCAGTTAGCAATTTTGGTAGGCTACCAATGACCAGCAGCAGCATCAGAGCTTGGAGAAGCCTTATTTCCGTGACTAAACGGTCAAATGGAATTTGACTGCCTTCATGACTCATGATCGCTGGTGTGACGGTAATACGGTCACCGTAACAGCCCTGGTTACAGCCTTATTCTGAAATGAATTGAACAACGTCCTCAGCAATCTACACACAATACCCCACATTATGGGGTTTTGTGATGTCATTATGGGTTATTGTGATGTCATTATGGGGTATTGTGTGTAAGTTAATGAGGGAAAAAAACATTTAATGAATTTTAGAACAAGGTTGTAACTTAACAGAATATGGAAGAAGTAAAAGGGTCTGAATACTTTCCGAAGGCCCTGAATATACAGACACACTACATTACCAATATGTATATACAGACACACTACATTACCAATATGTATATACAGACACACTACATTACCAATATGTATATACAGACACACTACATTACCAATATGTATATACAGACACACTACATTACCAATATGTATATACAGACACACTACATTACCAATATGTATATACAGACACACTACATTACCAATATGTATATACAGACACACTACATTACCAATATGTATATACAGACACACTACATTACCAATATGTATATACAGACACACTACATTACCAATATGTATATACAGACACACTACATTACCAATATGTATATACAGACACACTACATTACCAATATGTATATACAGACACACTACATTACCAATATGTATATACAGACACACTACATTACCAATATGTATATACAGACACACTACATTACCAATATGTATATACAGACACACTACATTACCAATATGTATATACAGACACACTACATTACCAATATGTATATACAGACACACTACATTACCAATATGTATATACAGACACACTACATTACCAATATGTATATACAGACACACTACATTACCAATATGTATATACAGTTGAAGTCGGAATTGTTAACAAACTATAGTTTTGGCAAGTCGGTTAGGACATCTACTTTGTACATGACACAAATAATTTGTCCAGCAATTGTTTACAGACAGATTATTTCACTTATAATTCACTGTATCACAATTCCAGTTGGTCAGAAGTTTACATTCACTAAGTTGACTGTGCCTTTAAACAGCTTGGAAAATTCCAGAATATTGTGAAAAACTGATTTTAAATGTATTTGGCTAAGGTGTATGTAAACTTCTACCTTCAACTGTATATATACACAGATACACTACATGAACACTGTTTTTACATATGTAACTCTGTAAATTTCAATCCCTCTTATACAGACTCATTGCTCTCTATACTGTTAAAGTGTATTGTATTCAATCTGGTTCTGTAACGTTCGTCGTTGGAATGAGAAGAGGAGGACCAATCCGCAGCGTGGAAAGTGTCCATATTGTTTAATACGCAAAAATGAACACTGAACAAAAATAATACAACGACAAACGAACACTCCTGTACGGTGAAAACAAAAAACCAGAACAGAAAATACAATCACCCACAAAACACAATGGGAAAACAGGCTACCTAAATATGGCTCCCAATCAGAGACAACGACTGACAGCTGCCTCTGATTGGGAACCAAACCAGGCCAAACACAGAAATAGACAACCTAGACATACAACATAGAATGCCCACCCACATCACACCCTGATCAAACAAAACATAGAAACATACAAAGCAATCTATGGTCAGGGCGTGACAAGATCTTCATTCTATAATCATCCTACTGTTAAAGTGTATTGTTTGGGTTTTTACCTCTCCATTGTATCTTCAAAGGGTTCCAGGGAAACTTCTAACAGGGAAACATATCAAATGACTGACAATTGAAATGAGTCCAAATATAAAAAAAAAAAAGGTATCTCTCGCTGCAGTCAGTAATGGACTCATATATCTGCCATTTAGACCTGCAGAAATTATAGAGGGTGCTCTAATGTGGAATGTGTGTATATGTGTGTGTGTGTGTGTGTGTGTGTGTGTGTGTGTGTGTGTGTGTGTGTGCGTGTGCGTGTGCGTGTGCGTGTGTGTGTGTGATTAGTCACCTAAGCTGTTTCATATTTAGCATCATTAGTTACATTCATTACAGACAACATCTGTGCCCCTAATGGCACTCCGTTACATATATAGTACACTACTGTTGACCAGGACCCATAGGGAATAGGGTGCCACTTGGGACACAGACATTATCTGTATCTAACATTCACAGTCATAGAGTCCAATGAACTCTGGTTCCTCTGTGCTAGGTAAGCATTCCACTGTCTCAACTCTCTCTCTTTTTCCCTGTCTCCCTGTGTCTCCCTCTCTCTCCCTGTGTCTCCCTGTCTCTCTCTCTCTCCCTGTCTCCCTGTCTCCCTGTGTCTCTCTCTGTCTCTCTGTCTCTCTCTTTTTCCCTGTCTCCCTGTGTCTCCCTCTCTCTCTGTGTCTCTCTGTCTCTCTCTTTTTCCCTGTCTCCCTGTGTCTCCCTCTCTCTCTGTCTCTCTGTCTCTCTCTCTCTCCCTGTCTCCATCTCCCCCCTCTCTCTCTCTCTTTCTGTGTCTCTGTGTCTCTCTGTCTCTCTCTCTCCCTGTCTCCCTGTCTCCCTCTCTCTCTCCCTGTCTCCCTGTGTCTCCCTCTCTCTCTCTGTCTCTCTGTCTCTCTCTCTCTCCCTGTCTCCCTGTCTCCATCTCCCCCCTCTCTCTCTCTCTTTCTGTGTCTCCCTGTCTCCCTCTCTCTCTCCCTGTCTCCCTGTCTCATCTCCCCCCCTCTCTCTCTCTCTCTCTCTCTCTTTCCCCGTCTCCCTGTCTCCCTCTCTCCCCCTCCTCTCTCTCTCTCTCTCTCTCTCTGTCTCTCTGTCTCTCTAAATTTCAATTTCAATTTAAGGGCTTTATTAGCATGGGAAACATATGTTAACATTGCCGAAGCAAGTGAAGTAGATAATAAACAAAAGTGAAATAAAAAATAAAAATTAACATTAAACATTACACCCACAGAAGTTGCAAAAGAATAAAGACATTTCAAATGTCATATTATGTGCAAATGGTTAAAGTACAAAAGGGAAAATAAATAAATATAAATATGGGTTGTATTTACAATGGAGTTTGTTAGCCAGATCCTAATTGGTATGTTGAATTTTATGTTCCTTTATACTTCCTTTATGTTCCTTTAAGGCCCTTCGTGCCTTGTCTCTCAGCTCATTCACAGCCTTGTGGAAGTTACCTGTGGCGCTGATGTTTAGGCCGAGGTATGTATCGTTTTTTCTGTGCTCCAGGGCAACGGTGTCTAGATGGAATAAGCATTTGTGGTCCTGGTGACTGGACCTTTTTTTTTTGGAACACCATTATTTTGGTCTTACTGAGATTTACTGTCAGGGCCCAGGGCTGGTAGAATCTGTGCAGAAGATCTAGGTGCTGCTGTAGGCCCTCCTTGTTTGGGGACAGAAGCACCAGATCATCAGCAAACAGTCGACACTTGACTTCAGATTCTAGTAGGGTGAGGCCGGGTGCTGCAGACTGTAGTGGCTTCGCCAATTCATTGATATATATGTTGAAGAGGGTGGGGCTCAAGCTGCATCCCTGTCTCACCCCACGGCCCTGTGGAAAGAAATGTGTGTGTTTTTTGCCAATTTTAACCACACACTTGTTGTCTGTGTACATGGATTTTATAATGTCATATGTTTTTCCCCAAACACCACTTTCCAACTTGGCATACCCTCATGCCAAATTGAGTTAAATGCTTTTTTGAAATCAACAAAGCATGAGAAGACTTTGCCTTTGTTTTGGTTTGTTTGTCAATTAGGGTTTGCAAAAAAAGCCAATTTGACATTTGCTCAGTACGTTGTTTTCACTGAAGAAATCAACTAGTCTGCTGTTAATGATTATGCAGAGGATTTTCCCAAGGTTGCTGTTGACACATATCCCACGGTAGTTAATGGGGTCAAATTGGTCTCCACTTTTGTGGGTTGGGGTGATGAATCCTTGGTTCCAAATATTGGTGAAGATGCCAGAGCTGAGGATGATGTTAAAGAGTTTAAGTATAGCCCATTGGAATTTGTGGTCTGTATATTTGATCATTTCATTGATAACACCACTGGCCTTTTTAGGTTGGAGGGTTTGTATTTTGTCCTGCAGTTCATTCAATGTATTCGGAGAATCCAGTGCGTTCTGGTAGTCTTCACTAGTTGATTCTAATAATTGTATTTAATCATGTATATTTTTATTGCTGTTTGTTCTGTTTGTTCTCGAGTTTCAAGTATGATGTTTCTGCATGCTGTGCTCCTGCTCTGCACATTTGTAGGTAAGTGAAACGTGACAATGATGCATTAAAAAATGATATTACGTTTTGCGTTACATTTTCTTTTCATTAACTTATCTTAACGTTCTTTTGTTGTTTGCACTATCCTTCTGACCACAGCCAGGTCCCATCTACTTATTAACTTGTTATGGATAGGGGGCAGCATTTTCACGTTTGGATGAAAAGCGTGCCCAGAGTAAACTGCCTGCTACTCAGTCCCAGTTGCTAATATATGCATAGCATTAGTAGATTTGGATAGAAAACACTCTGAGTTTCTAAAACTGTTTGAATGATGTCTGTGAGTATAACAGAACTCATATGGCAGGCAAAAACCTGAGAAGTATCCAACCAGGAAGTGGGAAATCTGAGGTTTGTAGGTTTTCAACTCATGGCCTATCAAATACACAGTGTCTATGGGGTCATTTTGCACTTCCTGAGGCTTCCACTATATGTCAACAGTCTTTAGAACCTTGTTTGATGCTTCTACTGTGAAGTGGGGCCGAATGAGAGGGGAATGAGTCAGAGGTCTGCCAGAATGCCTTGAGTGCCTTGAGCTCGTGACGCTCGTTCACGGGAGAGCGAGCTCTGTTCCATTGCTTTTCTGAAGACAAAGGAATTCTCCGGTTGGAACATTATTGAAGATTTATGTTAAAAACATCCTAAAGATTGATTCTATACTTCGTTTGACATGTTTCTACGGACTGTAATATGACTTTTCGTCTGAACTTTTGCCTGGACCTGCCCGCGCGTTGTGAGTTTAGATTGTGTACTGAACGCGCGAACCAAAAGGAGTCATTTGAACATAAATTATGGACTTTATGGAACAAATCAAACATTTGTTGTGGAACTGGGATTCTTGGGAGTGCATTCTGATGAAGATTAAAGGTAAGTGAATATTTATAATGCTATTTCTGACTTATGTTGACTCCAACATATTGGATATATTTTGGGGTTGTGTTGGTCTCTGAGCGCCTTACTCAGATTATTGCATGGTTTGCTTTTTCTGTAAAGTTTTTTTGAAATCCGACACAGCGGTTGCATTAAGGAGAAGTATATCTTTAAATCTGTGAATAACACTTGTATCTTTTATCAATGTTTATTATGAGTATTTCTGTGATTTGATGTGGCTCTGTGCAAATTCACGGGATGTTTTGGAGGCGAAGCCAAATGTAGTTTTGGAGGCAAAGCCAATGTAGTTTTTTGGATATAAATATGAACTTGATCGAACAAAACATACATGTATTGTGTAACATGTTGTCCCGGAGTGTCATCTGATGAAGAATATCAAAGGTTAGTGATTCATTTTATCAATATTTCAGCTTTTTGTGACTCCTCTCTTTGGGTGGAAAATGGCTTTCTGTGACTAGTTGCTGACCTAAAATAACGATATGTTCTGCTTTCGCCGAAAAGCTTTTTTGAAATCGGAAACTGTGGTTGGATTAACCAGAATTTTATCTTTAAAATGGTGTCTAGTACTTGTATGTTTGAGAAAATAGAATTATGAGATTTGTGTTGATTGAACTACGGAGTTGTGGAAACACGCGTGGACCTGAATTGTGATAACTGCAGTGGCCAAAACAAGACCGAGTTTGTCTCTCATACCATGCCACTACTTTTACCAATTTTAGTTTCAGTTTTAATCTTTACTACACCACTCACTGTTTAGCACATTACCTCACATGTGAATCCTTAATGAGATGGGTGGGGTTAAAGCTTAAGAGAGTGTGAACGATGCTGAATGGGTGTAGATAAAGGAGAGCTCTCCAGTAGGTACCAACACATTCAAAGGCCTTTTTCACAAAAGTGAATTTGCAAGTTTATCAACTTTCAAAGCAGAATTACTTCCCCATTGTTCCTCAAATTGAGTGTATGATATACTATTTTGTAGCTCTGAGTCTCTACTTTAATCCAATGTAAATAACACTATTTCACATTTTGCTACATACTGTAAGACCGATTTGAGCCAATCGTCACACTGTTTAGGGTTTCTACTGCCAAGTTTACACCTTCACTACTACAGTGGAACGATTTGTCCAGGAAGTTGTCTAGAAGGGATTTCATTTGTTGTTGCCTAATTGGTTTTTGGTAGGTTTCCACATTGCATTCCTTCCATCTACAGCATTTCTTAATATTACTCAGTTCCTTTGGCGTTGATGCCTCATGATTCAGTATTGCTTTGTTCAAGTAGACTGTGATTTTGCTTTGATCTGATAGGGGTGTCAGTGGACTGACTGTGATCGCTCTGAGATACTCTGAGAGACTCTGAGAGACTCTGGGTTGAGGTCAGTGATAAAGTAGTCTACAGTGCTACTGCCAAGAGATGAGCTATAGGTGTACCTACCATAGGAGTCCCCTCGAAGCCTACCATTGGCTATGTACATACCCAGCGTGCGACAGAGCTGCAGGAGTTGTGACCTGTTTTTGTTGGTTATGTTGTCGTAGTTGTGCCTACGGGGGCATATGGGGGAGGGAATGCTGTCACCTCCAGGTAGGTGTTTGTCACCCTGTGTGCTGAGTGTGTCAGGTTATTGTCCAGTTCTGGCATTTAGGTCGCCACAGACTAGTACATGTCCCTGGGTCTGGAAATGATGGTGGACCGCTCTCTAATGGGTTGTTCTCTGTCACACGTCATCCCCCTCTCCCTCTCCTCCAGCACTCTGATCCTCTCCTCTAGTGCTCTGCTCCTGCTCGTTCTCCTGTTGACGTTGTCGCATCACAGTCCAGGGTGCAGACGTGTCTCTCTGGGCTGAGGTGGTGTTGTTGCTGGACAATTTTTTTGTGTTGACTGGAATGTAATCCCCTGCTGTTCCAGCTCCACCTGCCTTACCTCCAGCTGGGTGCATGTATCCTTCATTTCAATGAGGGAGTTGTACTCTGTGCTGGGAGGTTGACTTCCCGCTTGGGGTTGCTCATCTGTGGGGTTGTATAATGAAGAGGTCTGGTCTGACACTCTTATATAACGTATCTAACGTATCTTTCTCAAGAGAGAGCTTATCCTGCTCTCTTTGATTCTGTGAAAGTCCAGCTGAAACTGTTTGGGGTTGTCCTGGAACGTTACTGCTCCAGATATGTACACGTTTTACATTGGCTGACTCAGAGTCCTCGTTGTCCAGAATCCCGAGTTTCTACCCATCGGTAACACCCCCCCCCCCCCGCCCCCCCCATCTTAACAGAGGGGTAGAAGGGTTCATATAGCGCTGCGTCATGCAACGGGATGGTCTCCGTGGAAGATTAAGTTGCTTGTGTTCCAATTTTTATAATAGTAAAAAATCAAGTGTCTGTCGATTTCCCATAAGGATCCTTTTTTACGTCCAGAGGGTACTGTATTGAACCTCTGAACATTGGGAGAGGGCTTCAAAGGCCTCTGCATTTGGGTTGGGGGAGGCTGTGAGTCTCTCCTGCCATTGTTGTGTGGACTTCATGGGCTTTCACACCTCTCACTTCAAACCTCAGTGCTAATTGAAGTTGTATCTTTTTTTTTCCTACCAAGCTTGGTAGCCTTAACTTCGCATTCAGTCCTTAACTTCGCATTCAGTCCTTAACTTCGCATTCAGTCCTTATAAAGTCAAACATGTAAGTGTAATATATTTCTCTTCATGCCTTTAAAATAGACTAAACATGACTCACTCAGTTCCAGATTGGATGGTGTTTTCAGGTTCCAGGTTGGATGGTGTTTTCAGGTTCCAGGTTGGATGGTGTTTTCAGGTTCCAGGTTGGAGGGTGTTTTCTGGTTCCAGGTTGGATGGTGTTTTCAGGTTCCAGGTTGGATGGTGTTTTCAGGTTCCAGGTTGGATGGTGTTTTCAGGTTCCAGGTTGGATGGTGTGTTCAGGTTCCAGGTTGGGGGGTGTTTTCAGGTTCCAGGTTGGATGTTGTTTACAGGTTCTAGGTTGGATGGTGTTTTCAGGTTCCAGGTTGGAGGGTGTTTTCAGGATCCAGGTTGGATGGTGTTTTCAGGTTCCAGGTTGGAGGGTGTTTTCAGGTTCCAGGTTGGATGGTGTTTTCAGGTTCCAGGTTGGATGGTGTTTTCAGGTTCCAGGTTGGATGGTGTTTTCAGGTTCCAGGTTGGATGTTGTTTACAGGTTCCAGGTTGGATGGTGTTTTCAGGTTCCAGGTTGGAGGGTGTTTTCAGGTTTCAGGTTGGAGGGTGTTTTCAGGTTCCAGGTTGGAGGATGTTTTCAGGTTCCAGGCTGGAGGGTGTTTTCAGGTTTCAGGTTGGAGGGTGTTTTCAGGTCCCAGGTTGGATGGTGTTTTCAGGTTCCAGGTTTGAGGGTGTTTTCAGGTTCCAGGTAGGATGGTGTTTTCAGGTTCCAGGTAGGATGGTGTTTTCAGTTCCAGGTTGGATGGTGTTTTCAGGTTTCAGGTTGGATGGTGTTTTCAGCTTCCAGGTTGGATGGTGTTTTCAGGTTCCAGGTTGGATGGTGTTTTCAGGTTCCAGGTTGGATGGTGTTTTCAGGTTCCAGGTTGGATGGTGTTTTCAGGTTCCAGGTTGGAGGGTGTTTTCAGGTTCCAGGTTGGAGGGTGTTTTCAGGTTCCAGGTTGGATGGTGTTTTCAGGTTCCAGGTTGGAGGGTGTTTTCAGGTTCCAGGTTGGATGGTGTTTTCAGGTTCCAGGTTGGAGGGTGTTTTCAGATTCCAGGTTGGAGGGTGTTTTCAGGTTCCAGGTTGGAGGGTGTTTTCAGGTTCCAGGTTGGAGGGTGTTTTCAGGTTTCAGGTTGGATGGTGTTTTCAGGTTCCAGGTAGGATGGTGTTTTCAGGTTCCAGGTAGGATGGTGTTTTCAGGTTCCAGGTTGGATGGTGTTTTCAGGTTCCAGGTTGGATGGTGTTTTCAGGTTCCAGGTTGGAGGGTGTTTTCAGGTTCCAGGTTGGATGGTGTTTTCAGGTTCCAGGTTGGATGGTGTTTTCAGTTCCAGGTTGGAGGGTGTTTTCAGTTCCAGGTTGGATGGTGTTTTCAGGTCCCAGGTTGGAGGGTGTTTTCAGGTTTCAGGTTGGATGGTGTTTTCAGGTTCCAGGTTGGAGGGTGTTTTCAGGTTTCAGGTTGGATGGTGTTTTCAGGTTCCAGGTAGGATGGTGTTTTCAGGTCCCAGGTTGGATGGTGTTTTCAGGTCCCAGGTTGGATGGTGTTTTCAGTTCCAGGTTGGATGGTGTTTTCAGTTTTTTGTTGTTTGTTTGCCAGAGGATTTTGTGTACAGCTTTGGTAGTAGGACTCCGTCCAGGTTTTATGTTTGCAGTTTTGATTTGGAGTGAAGGTTATGTTGTGGAGGGTAGTATATTGTATATGTCCTTGTCTGAAAAATCCAAGCTTATATAACTCAAAATCTATATTTTTGTAAAAACATGCTGAAAAATGAAGGAGCTCATCAGTTCATGACCTCTCTCTCTCTCTCTCTCTCTCTCTCTCTCTCTCTCTCTCTCTCTCTCTCTCTCTGTGTCTCTCTCTCTCACTTTCTCTCTGTCTCTCTGTCTCTCTCTCTGTCTCTCTGTCTTTCTCTCTGTCTCTGTCTCTCTCTCTGTCTCTCTGTCTCTCTCTCTCTCTCTCTGTCTCTCTCTCTGTCTGTCTCTCTGTCTCTGTCTCTCTGTCTCTCTCTGTCTCTGTCTATCTCTCTGTCTCTGTCTATCTCTCTGTCTCTGTCTATCTCTCTGTCTCTCTCTGTCTCTCGGTCTCTCTCTCTCTGTCTCTCTCTCTCTGTCTCTCTCTCTCTCTGTCTCTCGGTCTCTGTCTCTCTGTCTGTCTCTCTGTTTCTCTCTCCGTCTCTCTCTCTGTCTCTCTCAATTCAATTCAATTCAATTCAAGGGGCTTTATTGGCATGGGAAACATGTGTTAACATTGCCAAAGCAAGTGAGGTAGATAATATACAAAAGTGAAATAAACAATAAAAATTAACAGTAAACATTACACATACAGAAGTTTCAAAGCAATAAAGACATTACAAATGTCATATTATATATATACAGTGTTGTAACAATGTACAAATGGTTAAAGCACACAAGTTAAAATAAATAAACATAAATATGGGTTGTATTTACAATGGTGTTTGTGCTTCACTGGTTGCCCTTTTCTTGTGGCAACAGGTCACAAATCTTGCTGCTGTGATGGCACACTGTGGAATTTCACCCAGTAGATATGGGAGTTTATCAAAATTGGATTTGTTTTCGAATTCTTTGTGGATCTCTAATATGGTCATACATTGGGCAGGAGGTTAGGAAGTGCAGCTCAGTTTCCACCTCATTTTGTGGGCAGTGGGCACATAGCCTGTCTTCTCTTGAGAGCCATGTCTGCCTACGGCGGCCTTTCTCAATAGCAAGGCTATGCTCACTGAGTCTGTACATAGTCAAAGCTTTCCATAAGTTTGGGTCAGTCACAGTGGTCAGGTATTCTGCCACTGTGTACTCTCTGTTTAGGGCCAAATAGCATTCTAGTTTGCTCTGTTTTTTTGTTAATTCTTTCCAATGTGTCAAGTAATTATCTTTTTGTTTTCTCATGATTTGGTTGGGTCTAATTGTGTTGTTGTCCTGGGGCTCTGTGGGGTGTGTTTGTGTTTGTGAACAGAGCCCTAGGACCAGCTTGCTTAGGGGACTCTTCTCCAGGTTCATCTCTCTGTAGGTGATGGCTTTGTTATGGAAGGTTTGGGAATCACTTCCTTTTAGGTGGTTGTAGAATTTAACGGCTCTTTTCTGGATTTTGATAATTAGTGGGTATCGGCCTAATTCTGCTCTGCATGCATTATTTGGTGTTCTACGTTGTACACGGAGGATATTTTTGCAGAATTCTGCATGCAGAGTCTCAATTTGGTGTTTGTCCCATTTTGTGAAATCTTGGTTGGTGAGCGGACCCCAGACCTCACAACCATAAAGGGCAATGGGCTCTATGACTGATTCAAGTATTTTTAGCCAGATCCTTATTGGTATGTTGAAATTTATGTTCCTTTTGATGGCATAGAAGGCCCTTCTTGCCTTGTCTCTCAGATCGTTCTCTGTCTCTGTCTCTCTCTATCTTTCTTTCTCTCTCTCTATCTCTCGGCAGGAAGATTTGAACCTGATCAATGCCAAAGAGTCCACTCAGTAATAGGTTTTTATACTTTGTCAAAACATACATGTGTTCTGAAACATGGAAACACTCAAACTTTAGCTGAATAAACAATATATTCCCAGATTCAGTGTTTTAATCACATAAAACAAGAAGTAAAAAATAAACATTTTAAACAGCCTCAAAAACGGAATAGCAGGATTTAGGAGAAACAGGCTGGGACACACACACACACACACACGCACGCACACACACACACACACACACACACACACACACACACACACACACACACACACACACACACACACACACACACACACACACACACACACACACACACACACACACACACACACACACACACACACACACACACACACACACACACACACACACACACACACACACACAATTCGTTAGTCAGCGTGTTTACTTTTCATTCGGCGTCAGACCAACCCAGCATCTTAAATAGTGATAGCGTCCGCTGCTCCAGGAAGATTCTGACTGACGGTTTTACTTCAGAGTCAGAGGAGAGAGAGAGAGAGAGAGAGAGAGAGAGAGAGAGAGAGAGAGAGAGAGAGAGAGAGAGAGAGAGAGAGAGAGAGAGAGAGAGAGAGAGAGAGAGAGAGAGAGAGATAGAGATAGAGTCAGAGAGAGAGATAGAGTCAGAGAGAGAGACAGAGAGAGAGAGTCAGAGAGAGAGATAGAGTCAGAGAGAGAGATAGAGTCAGAGAGAGAGACAGAGAGAGAGACAGAGAGGCAGAGAGAGAGAGAGACAGAGAGAGAGAGAGAGACAGAGAGAGAGAGAGAGACAGAGAGAGAGCGAGAGACAGAGAGAGAGATAGAGTCAGAGAGAGAGACAGAGAGGGAGAGAGAGAGAGACAGAGAGAGAGACAGAGAGAGAGACAGAGAGAGAGAGATAGAGGCAGAGAGAGAGACAGAGAGGGAGAGAGAGAGAGACAGAGAGAGAGACAGCGAGGGAGAGAGAGAGAGACAGAGAGAGAGACAGAGAGAGAGACAGAGAGAGAGAGAGAGAGACAGAGACAGAGACAGAGACAGAGACAGAGACAGAGACAGAGACAGAGAGAGAGAGAGAGAGAGAGAGAGAGAGAGAGAGAGAGAGAGAGAGAGAGAGAGAGAGAGAGAGAGAGAGAGAGAGAGAGAGAGAGAGAGAGAGAGAGAGAGACAGCAGCATCACATTCTGTGGGACCAACCTGCAGCCATTAAGATAAAGCTGTCTTCAGAAGATTCACAATATATCCCTGCAAACAGAAGAGGTAGTGAGGCTGTTTATTCTCCATCGTCCAATAGTTTTTCTGAAGCATGAAATAACTCCACAAAGTCTCGGCAAACAAACTTTTGGAAAAATACAATAAATAAATAAATATTATTTAGCTCATTGCAATTTCCTGCAAAGCGATACACAATTTATGAAATAGATGGGTAATTTCATAATAGCTATATTCGACTGCCAATCTGTAACAGTCAATCAATCCACAGACTGTCAATCAAACATTGCCGTTAACAGCTCAGTCATTCTGTCTCTGATAGTAACCTTGTAACTCCATAGTTCCTATAGTAACACTCATAATAATACTTATATTATAAGTATTATAGAAATTCGTATATTATAAGTATTATATGTAGTATAGTAATACTTATATTATAAGTATTATAAGTATTATATTAATACGTATATTATAAGTATTATAAGTAGTACAAGAATTATAGTAATACTTATATTATAAGTGTTATAAGTATTGTAGTAATACTTATAGTATAAGTGTTATAAGTATTATATTAATACAAGTATTATAAGTATTATAAGTAGTATAGTAATACTTATATTATAAGTATTACAGAAATACTGATGAAACATTCCTATAGTAATACTCATATATGTTCCTGTATCACTTTCAGTAATCGTTCTCACCGTGCAGCATGGGGGGGTCCCTGATATCAGCTGTAGTGAGAGAGACACGGGAGGGATCCCTGATTTCAGCTGTAGTGAGAGAGACACGGGGGGGGTCCCTGATTTCAGCTGTAGTGAGAGAGACATGGGGGGTCCCTGATTTCAACTGTAGTGAGAGAGACACGGGGGGGTCCCTGATTTCAGCTGTAGTGAGAGAGACACGGGGGGGTGCCTGATTTCAGCTGTAGTGAGAGAGACACGGGGGGGTGCCTGATTTCAGCTGTAGTGAGAGAGACACGGGGGGGTCCCTGATTTCAACTGTAGTGAGAGAGACACGGGGGGGTCCCTTATTTCAGCTGTAGTGAGAGAGACACGGGGGGGGTCCCTGATTTCAACTGTAGTGAGAGAGACACGGGGGGGGTCCCTGATTTCAGCTGTAGTGAGAGAGACACGAGGGGGGTCCCTGATTTCAGCTGTAGTGAGAGAGACACGGGGGGGTCCCTGATTTCAGCTGTAGTGAGAGAGACACGGGGGGGTCCCTGATTTCAGCTGTAGTGAGAGAGACACGGGGGGGTCCCTGATTTCAGCTGTAGTGAGAGAGACACGAGGGGGGTCCCTGATTTCAGCTGTAGTGAGAGAGACACGGGGGGGGTCCCTGATTTCAACTGTAGTGAGAGAGACACGGGGGGGTCCCTGATTTCAGCTGTAGTGAGAGAGACACGGGGGGGATCCCTGATTTCAACTGTAGTGAGAGAGACACGGGGGGGTCCCTGATTTCAACTGTAGTGAGAGAGACACGGGGGGCGGGGTCCCTGATTTCAGCTGTAGTGAGAGAGACACGGGGGGGGGGGGGTCCCTGATTTCAGCTGTAGTGAGAGAGACACGGGAGGGTCCCTGATTTCAGCTGTAGTGAGAGAGACACGGGGGGGTCCCTGATTTCAGCTGTAGTGAGAGAGACACGGGAGGGTCCCTGATTTCAACTGTAGTGAGAGAGACCCGGGGGGAGGGGTCCCTGATTTCAGCTGTAGTGAGAGAGACACGGGAGGGTCCCTGATTTCAGCTGTAGTGAGAGAGACACGGGGGGGTCCCTGATTTCAGCTGTAGTGAGAGAGACACGGGAGGGTCCCTGATTTCAACTGTAGTGAGAGAGACACGGGGGGGTCCCTGATTTCAGCTGTAGTGAGAGAGACACGGGGGGGTCCCTGATTTCAGCTGTAGTGAGAGAGACACGGGGGGGTCCCTGATTTCAGCTGTAGTGAGAGAGACACGGGGGGGTCCCTGATTTCAGCTGTAGTGAGAGAGACACGAGGGGGTCCCTGATTTCAGCTGTAGTGAGAGAGACACGGGAGGGTCCCTGATTTCAACTGTAGTGAGAGAGACACGGGGGGGTCCCTGATTTCAGCTGTAGTGAGAGAGACACGGGGGGTCCCTGATTTCAACTGTAGTGAGAGAGACACGGGGGGTCCCTGATTTCGGCTGTAGTGAGAGAGACACGGGGGGGTCCCTGATTTCAGCTGTAGTGAAAGTGGAGGAGAGGGAGGAGGAGAGTGGAGGAGTGGAAAGTGGAGGAGAGGGAGGAGGAGTAGGAGGAGGAGGAGGAGGAGGAGGAGGAGGTGGAGGAGAGGGTGGAGGAGAGGGAGGAGAGGGAGGGGAGGAGGAGGAGGAGGAGGAGGAGGAGGAGGAGGAGGAGGAGGAGGAGGAGGAGGAGGAGGAAGTGGAGGAGGAGGAGGAGGTGGAGGAGAGGGAGGAGGAGAAGTGTTGCCATTTAACTAACTGTCAAAATCCGTCAATACCTCTTCATTTGTTCAGGCTTATCTTTCCATTTGCCTGAAAAGGGTGCACTGGTAGATATGAAACATTTAATATTGAACTTCAAGTGAACTTCAAATGAAAATGAACCGATTTTATTCTATACATTGACCCAAGAGCCTTACTCCTGAATGGGGGATCCCGAGTGGCGCAGCGGTCTAAGGCATTGCATGTCAGTGCTAGAGGCATCACTACAGTCCCTGGTTCGATTCCAGGTTGTAACACAACCGGACATGATTGGGAGTCCCATAGGGCGGCGCACAATTGGCTCAACGTTGTCCGGGTTAGAGTTAGGCCGTCATTGTAAATTAGAATTTATTCTTAATTAATTGACTTGCCTTGTTAAATAAAAAATAAAACATTTAAGTCAGACAGATCCTTATTGGAGGCCTGTATGTAATGTACTGAATGTAGAAGTCAGACAGCTCCTTATTGGAGGCCTGTATGTACTGTACTGAATGTAGAAGTCAGACAGCTCCTTATTGGAGGCCTGTATGTACTGTACTGAATGTAGAAGTCAGACAGCTCCTTATTGGAGGCCTGTATGTAATGTACTGAATGTAGAAGTCAGACAGCTCCTTATTAGAGGCCTGTATGTACTGTACTGAATGTAGAAGTCAGACAGCTCCTTATTGGAGGCATGTATGAACTGTACTGAATGTAGAAGTCAGACAGCTACTTATTGGAGGCCTGTAATGTACTGTACTGAATGTAGAAGTCAGACAGCTCCTTATTGGAGGCCTGTATGTAATGTAATGAATGTAGAAGTCAGACAGCTCCTTATTGGAGGCCTGTATGTACTGTACTGAATGTAGAAGTCAGACAGCTCCTTATTGGAGGCCTGTATGTACATGTACTGAATGTAGAAGTCAGACAGCTCCTTATTGGAGGCCTGTATGTACTGTACTGAATGTAGAAGTCAGACAGCTCCTTATTGGAGGCCTGTATGTACTGTACTGAATGTAGAAGTCAGACAGCTCCTTATTGGAGGCCTGTATGTACTGTACTGAATGTAGAAGTCAGACAGCTCCTTATTGGAGGCCTGTATGTACTGTACTGAATGTAGAAGTCAGACAGCTCCTTATTGGAGGCCTGTATGTACTGTACTGAATGTAGAAGTCAGACAGCTCCTTATTGGAGGCCTGTATGTAATGTACTGAATGTAGAAGTCAGACAGCTCCTTATTGGAGGCCTGTATGTACTGTACTGAATGTAGAAGTCAGACAGCTCCTTATTGGAGGCCTGTATGTAATGTACTGAATGTAGAAGTCAGACAGCTCCTGGAAAGGCCTGTATGTGATGTACTGAATGTAGAAGTCAGACAGCTCCCTATTGGAGGCCTGTATGTACTGTACTGAATGTAGAAGTCAGACAGCTCCTTATTGGAGGCCTGTATGTACTGTACTGAATGTAGAAGTCAGACAGCTCCTTATTGGAGGCCTGTATGTACTGTACTGAATGTAGAAGTCAGACAGCTCCTTATTGGAGGCCTGTATGTACTGTACTGAATGTAGAAGTCAGACAGCTCCTTATTGGAGGCCTGTATGTACTGTACTGAATGTAGAAGTCAGACAGCTCCTTATTGGAGGCCTGTATGTACTGTACTGAATGTAGAAGTCAGACAGCTCCTTCTTGGAGGCCTGTATGTACTGTACTGAATGTAGAAGTCAGACAGCTCCTTATTGGAGGCCTGTATGTACTGTACTGAATGTAGAAGTCAGACAGCTCCTTATTGGAGGCCTGTATGTAATGTACTGAATGTAGAAGTCAGACAGCTCCTTATTGGAGGCCTGTGTGTACTGTACTGAATGTAGAAGTCAGACAGCTCCTTATTGGAGGCCTGTATGTAATGTACTGAATGTAGAAGTCAGACAGCTCCTGGAAAGGCCTGTATGTAATGTACTGAATGTAGAAGTCAGACAGCTCCCTATTGGAGGCCTGTATGTACTGTACTGAAT
This sequence comes from Salvelinus alpinus, assembly GCF_045679555.1. Lineage (NCBI taxonomy): Eukaryota > Metazoa > Chordata > Actinopteri > Salmoniformes > Salmonidae > Salvelinus > Salvelinus alpinus. The sequence continues at coordinate 85,741,462 of NC_092092.1, forward strand.
GTAGAAGTCAGACAGCTCCTTATTGGAGGCCTGTATGTACTGTACTGAATGTAGAAGTCAGACAGCTCCTTATTGGAGGCCTGTATGTACTGTACTGAATGTAGAAGTCAGACAGCTCCTTATTGGAGGCCTGTATGTACTGTACTGAATGTAGAAGTCAGACAGCTCCTTATTGGAGGCCTGTATGTACTGTACTGAATGTAGAAGTCAGACAGCTCCTTATTGGAGGCCTGTATGAACTGTACTGAATGTAGAAGTCAGACAGCTCCTTATTGGAGGCCTGTATGTACTGTACTGAATGTAGAAGTCAGACAGCTCCTTATTAGAGGCCTGTATGTACTGTACTGAATGTAGAAGTCAGACAGCTCCTTATTGGAGGCCTGTATGTACTGTACTGAATGTAGAAGTCAGACAGCTCCTTATTGGAGGCCTGTATGTACTGTACTGAATGTAGAAGTCAGACAGCTCCTTATTGGAGGCCTGTATGTACTGTACTGAATGTAGAAGTCAGACAGCTCCTTATTGGAGGCCTGTATGTACTGTACTGAATGTAGAAGTCAGACAGCTCCTTATTGGAGGCCTGTATGTACTGTACTGAATGTAGAAGTCAGACAGCTCCTTATTGGAGGCCTGTATGTAATGTACTGAATGTAGAAGTCAGACAGCTCCTTATTGGAGGCCTTTATGTACTGTACTGAATGTAGAAGTCAGACAGCTCCTTATTGGAGGCCTGTATGTAATGTACTGAATGTAGAAGTCAGACAGCTCCTGGAAAGGCCTGTATGTAATGTACTGAATGTAGAAGTCAGACAGCTCCCTATTGGAGGCCTGTATGTACTGTACTGAATGTAGAAGTCAGACAGCTCCTTATTGGAGGCCTGTATGTACTGTACTGAATGTAGAAGTCAGACAGCTCCTTATTGGAGGCCTGTATGTACTGTACTGAATGTAGAAGTCAGACAGCTCCTTATTGGAGGCCTGTATGTAATGTACTGAATGTAGAAGTCAGACAGCTCCTTATTAGAGGCCTGTATGTACTGTACTGAATGTAGAAGTCAGACAGCTCCTTATTGGAGGCATGTATGAACTGTACTGAATGTAGAAGTCAGACAGCTCCTTATTGGAGGCCTGTAATGTACTGTACTGAATGTAGAAGTCAGACAGCTCCTTATTGGAGGCCTGTATGTACTGTACTGAATGTAGAAGTCAGACAGCTCCTTATTGGAGGCCTGTATGTAATGTACTGAATGTAGAAGTCAGACAGCTCCTTATTGGAGGCCTGTATGTACTGTACTGGATGTAGAAGTCAGACAGCTCCTTATTGGAGGCCTCTATGTCATGTACTGAATGTAGAAGTCAGACAGCTCCTTATTGGATGCCTGTATGTACTGTACTGAATGTAGAAGTCAGACAGCTCCTTATTGGAGGCCTGTATGTACTGTACTGAATGTAGAAGTCAGACAGCTCCTTATTGGAGGCCTGTATGTACTGTACTGAATGTAGAAGTCAGACAGCTCCTTATTGGAGGCCTGTATGTACTGTACTGAATGTAGAAGTCAGACAGCTCCTTATTGGAGGCCTGTATGTACTGTACTGAATGTAGAAGTCAGACAGCTCCTTATTGGAGGCCTGTATGTACTGTACTGAATGTAGAAGTCAGACAGCTCCTTATTGGAGGCCTGTATGTACTGTACTGAATGTAGAAGTCAGACAGCTCCTTATTGGAGGCCTGTATGTAATGTACTGAATGTAGAAGTCAGACAGCTCCTTATTGGAGGCCTGTATGTACTGTACTGAATGTAGAAGTCAGACAGCTCCTTATTGGAGGCCTGTATGTAATGTACTGAATGTAGAAGTCAGACAGCTCCTTATTGGAGGCCTGTATGTACTGTACTGAATGTAGAAGTCAGACAGCTCCTTATTGGAGGCCTGTATGTACTGTACTGAATGTAGAAGTCAGACAGCTCCCTATTGGAGGCCTGTATGTAATGTACTGAATGTAGAAGTCAGACAGCTCCTGGAAAGGCCTGTATGTAATGTACTGAATGTAGAAGTCAGACAGCTCCCTATTGGAGGCCTGTATGTACTGTACTGAATGTAGAAGTCAGACAGCTCCTGGAAAGGCCTGTATGTAATGTACTGAATGTAGAAGTCAGACAGCTCCCTATTGGAGGCCTGTATGTACTGTACTGAATGTAGAAGTCAGACAGCTCCTGGAAAGGCCTGTATGTAATGTACTGAATGTAGAAGTCAGACAGCTCCTGGAAAGGCCTGTATGTAATGTACTGAATGTAGAAGTCAGACAGCTCCTGGAAAGGCCTGTATGTAATGTACTGAATGTAGAAGTCAGACAGCTCCCTATTGGAGGCCTGTATGTACTGTACTGAATGTAGAAGTCAGACAGCTCCTGGAAAGGCCTGTATGTAATGTACTGAATGTAGAAGTCAGACAGCTCCTGGAAAGGCCTGTATGTAATGTACTGAATGTAGAAGTCAGACAGCTCCTGGAAAGGCCTGTATGTACTGTACTGAATGTAGAAGTCAGACAGCTCCTGGAAAGGCCTGTATGTAATGTACTGAATGTAGAAGTCAGACAGCTCCTGGAAAGGCCTGTATGTAATGTACTGAATGTAGAAGTCAGACAGCTCCTGGAAAGGCCTGTATGTACTGTACTGAATGTAGAAGTCAGACAGCTCCTGGAAAGGCCTGTATGTACTGTACTGAATGTAGAAGTCAGACAGCTCCTGGAAAGGCCTGTATGTACTGTACTGAATGTAGGAGTCAGACAGCTCCTGGAAAGGCCTGTATGTAATGTACTGAATGTAGAAGTCAGACAGCTCCTGGAAAGGCCTGTATGTAATGTACTGAATGTAGAAGTCAGACAGCTCCCTATTGGAGGCCTGTATGTACTGTATGACGCAGCCCTGGAACGTCTTGGGGAGTGTCCCAAATGGAATCCTATTTCCTATTCACTAGTATCCTAACCACAGAGGTCTCGAAGTCAGACTCGAATCACAAATGTGATGACTTGCATCTCGACTTTGACTTTAACACCAATGACTCGTGTCTTAACTTGGACTTGAGCCTTTTGACTCGACCTGACTTGATACCCTCCCCAACCTGACTTTATACCCTCCCCAACCTGACTTGATACCCTCCCCAACCTGACTTGATACCCTCCCCAACCTGACTTTATACCCTCCCCAACCTGACTTGATACCCTCCCCAACCTGACTTGATACCCTCCCCAACCTGACTTGATACCCTCCCCAAGCCCCAGCATTTAAAATGATGCTATTAAAAACGTGTGCAGCGCATCAACTCATTTAAGGGATTACAGTTTGAATCCGGACAGCAGCCAATCACATTGTGCCAGCTGAGAAACAGTTGTGCGTGGCAGTGCAGAGGAACGTCGGCGGGTGAATTCAGACGGAGCCCTTGGAAAGATGATACCCCAAATTATAATTTTCAGATATAAAGACGACGCTGTATCAACAGATTGCAACTTGCAAAACATGCGGGAAGAAAATGACAGACGGAGGAGCAACAACTTCCAACTTTGTTTCGTCATTTGAAGCTGCACAAAGAACGGTAAGTCGTGGCTAATATAGCTGACAGCTATATATAACTTTGCTAGTGTATCATGTAGGCTAACGTAACATTAAATCAATGAGCCTCCACACAGTCAGTCAGTGCGGGAACGTGATCATAGCACCCAAGATTGAACTACAACTGGCTAGGCAGTTGGTAGCCTAAATCCTGCCTGATGTTACTGCTGTTCCTAAAACCGTTGACATATGTTAGCCTACTGTGTGTGTGTGTGTGTGTGTGTGTGTGTGTGTGTGTGTGTGTGTGTGTGTGTGTGTGTGTGTGTGTGTGTGTGTGTGTGTGTGTGTGTGTGTGTGTGTGTGTGTGTGTGTGTGTGTGTGTGTGTGTGTGTGTGTGTGTGTGTGTGTGTGTGTGTGTTAAGATTGGGTGATTGTGTACGAGCCTACATCGCCCGATTGCGCCCCATAGAGATCCTCGATAGTCAACCGCTATTGGGAGGGGGGGGGGGGGGGTGTCTTTCTCATGGCTACCCATGTATTTCCGTGGAAATATAACGTTTATTTGGAAAGTAATAAATATATTTTTAAAAGCATTCATGATTTGCGTAAATGTAATATACTAACGTTGACTCTTGTTAAAAATATGAAATGGTATTACATTTGGTGAAGAACACATTATGACTTGTTTAGGACTCGAAACTCAAAGTTTAGGACTTGAGACTTGACTTGAGACTTGTCGCTCTTGACTTGAGACTTGACTCGGACTTGCCTGTCTTGACTTGGGACTTGACTTGGGACTTGAGTGCTAAGACTTGAGACTTACTTGGGACTTGAGTGCTAAGACTTGAGACTTGACTCGGGCTTGCCTGTCTTGACTTGGGACTTGACTTGGGACTTGAGTGCTAAGACTTGGGACTTACTTGGGACTTGACTTGGGACTTGAGTGCTAAGACTTGAGACTTACTTGTGACTTGTAAAACAATAACTTGGTCGCACCTCTGCTATTCCATATACACTAGTATCCTAATGACACCCTATTCCATATGCACTAGTATCCTAATGTCACCCTATTCCATATACACTAGTATCCTAATGACACATTATTCCATATACACTAGTATCCTAATGACACCCTATTCCATATACACTAGTTATAGGCCTACTAAACAAACACTTTTTTGTAAATTGCCTGCTGAGCTGAACTGGTGTGTGATAACAGTACAATAGATAAGATTTTATTTATTTTATTTATTTCACCTTTATTTAACCATGTAGGCAAATTGAGAACAAGTTCTCATTTACAATTGCGATCTGGCCAAGATAAAGCAAAGCAGTTCGACACATACAACAACACAGAGTTACACATGGAGTAAAACAAGCATACAGTTAATAATACAGTAGAAAAATAAGTCTATATACAATGTGAGAAAATGAGGTGAGATAAGGGAGGTAAAGGCAAAAAAAAAGGCCATGGTGGCGAAGTAAATACAATATAGCAAGTAAAACACTGGAATGGTAGATTTGCAGTGGAAGAATGTGCAAAGTAGAGATAGAAATAATGGGGTGCAAAGGAGCAAAATAAATAAATAAATACAGTAGGGGGAGAGGTAGTTGTTTGGGTGTCACGATCGTCTTGCGGTGAGAGACCAAGGCGCAGCGTGTGAATAATACATCTTCTTTTATTTTTTTGAAGAGAGAAAACACGAAACGAACAATATACACAAACTAACAAAATAAGAAAACTGACGACCGTGAAGCTATAAATACAAATAGTGCTGACACAAACACTACACATAGACAATTATCCACAAACACCTAAAGCCTATGGCTGCCTTAAATATGGCTCCCAATCAGAGACAACAATAACCAGCTGTCTCTGATTGAGAACCAAATCAGGCAACCATAGACTTTTCTAAACACCTACACTGAACACAACCCCATACATACCTCAAAACCCCCTAAACAATACACACACCCTAAACTAGACAAAACACACAAACATCCCCCATGTCACACCCTGACCTAACTAAACTAATCAGGGAAATATATATAACAAAGGCCAGGGTGTGACATTGGGCTAAATTGTAGATGGGTTATGTACAGGTGCAGTAATCTGTGAGCTGCTCTGACAGCTGGTGCTTAAAGCTAGTGAGGGAGATAAGTGTTTCCAGTTTCAGAGATTTTTGTAGTTCGTTCCAGTCATTGGCAGCAGAGAACTGGAAGGAGAGGCGGCCAAAGGAGGAATTGGTTTTGGGGGTGACCAGAGAGATATACCTGCTGGAGCGCGTGCTACAGGTAGGTGCTGCTATGGTGACCAACGAGCTGAGATAAGGGGGGACTTTACCTAGCAGGGTCTTATAGATGACCTGGAGCCAGTGGGTTTAGCGATGAGTATGAAGCGAGGGCCAGCCAACGAGAGCATACAGGTCGCAGTGGTGGATCAAACGATCGCTGTTGCAACAATTTCGGCAGATCATTTTAGAAAGAAAGGGTCCAGATTGTCTAGCCCGGCAGAATTGTAGGGGTCCAGATTGTCTAGCCCGGCAGAATTGTAGGGGTCCAGATTTTGCAGCTCTTTCAGAACATCAGCTGACTGGATTTGGGAGAAGGAGAAATGGGGAAGGCTTGGGCGAGTTGCTGTGGGGGGTGCAGTGCTGTTGACCGGAGTAGGGGTAGCCAGGTGGAAAGCATGGCCAGCCATAGAAAAATTCTTTTTGAAATTCTCAATTATAGTGGATTTATCGGTGGTAACAGTGTTTCCTGTCCTCAGCGCAGTGGGCAGCTGGGAGGAGGTGTTCTTATTCTCCATGAACTTTACAGTGTACCAGAACCTTTTTGAGTTTGTGTTGCAGGAAGCAAATTTCTGCTTGAAAAAGCTAGCCTTGGCTTTTCTAACTGCCTGTGTATATTGTTTTCTAGCTTCCCTGAAAAGTTGCATATCACGGGGGCTGTTCGATGCTAATGCAGAACGCCATAGGATGTTTTTGTGTTGGTTAAGGGCAGTCAGGTCTGGAGAGAACCAAGGGCTATATCTGTTCCTGGTTCTAATTTTCTTGAATGGGGCATGCTTAGTTAAGATTGTGAGAAAAACACTTTTAAAGAATAGCCAGGCATCCTCTACTGACGGGATGAGATCAATATCCTTCCAGGATACCCCGGCCAGGTCGATTAGAAAGGCCTGCTCACTGAAGTGTTTCAGGGAGCGTTTGACAGTGATGAGTGGAGGTCGTTTGACCGCTGACCCATTACGGATGCAGGAAATGAGGCAGTGATCGCTGAGATCTTGGTTGAAAACAGCAGAGGTGTATTTAGAGTAGAGGTCGACCGATTATGATTTTTCAACGCCGATACCGATACCGATTATTGGAGTACAAAAAAAGCCGATACCGATTAATCGGACGATTATTTTTTTTTATTATTATTTATATATATATATATATATATATATATATATATATATATATATATATATATATATATATATATATATATATCATACACACACACACACATTTTTGTAATATTGACAATTGCAACAATACTGAATGAACAATGAACACTTTTATTTTAACTTAATATAATACATAAATACAAACACGCACACAGCTCTGAAGTGACAATGATACTGAAGAGTCTGCTTAGGAGACAAATACTCTCAACTGTTTGAATAAAAATTGAGTTTAAGTTACCTGTGATGAATGTTGAAAACAAAAACTATAATTTCTATACGCAGGAAATCCTATTTTAATAATGGACATGGTAAGAATTGACGACCAAAGTGCGAGTCATAAAATCTGAAAAGCGGTTCCTTCATTATTCCAAAGGATATTTTTAGATTCACTTAAAAAAAGGTCTTTGTTTTTTGTGTAGGCTTACACCACCTTGCCAATTTTATAACTGTGTAGATATCCATAGGACAATGTAACTCTGATCAATATTGGCTAAATATAAGCGAAGATCATTTTTTTTGTGGAGTGGATTTATGAAAATATGTTGACAACGTTACCTTATCCTAGTGAGATTTACACGGGTATCAAAACGTCGAGGCAGTTTAAGCCTGCACGAAACACAGACCTTATTTGAAGTAGAACAAGACATTCTCTATGGAAGACATGAACGGTAAAATAACGAAGGAACCCCTTTCAAGTTCAGCCGCAAGTTATTACAGGAATTATAACGCGTCGATTATTTCTCTCTAAACCATATACCTTTGACTAATCCGGAAACTATCACCTCGAAAACAAAACGTTTATTCCGTTCCGTATTTTATCTAATGGGTGGCATCCATGAGTCTAAATATTCCTGTTACATTGCACAACCTTCAATGTTGTCATAATTACGTAAAATTCTGGCAAATTAGTTCGCAAAGAGCCAGGCGGCCCAAACTGTTGCATATACCCTGACTCTGCGTGCAATGAACGCCAGAGAAATGACTCAATTTCACCTGGTTAATATTGCCTTCTAACCTGGATTTCTTTTAGCTAAATATGCAGGTTTAAAAATATATACTTGTGTATTGATTTTAAGAAAGGCATTGATGTTTATGGTTAAGTACATATTGGAGCAATGACAGTCATTGATTGATTGTTTTTTATAAGATAAGTTTAATGCTAGCTAGCAATTTACCTTAGCTTACTGCATTCGCTAACAGGCAGGCTCCTCGTAGAGTGCAATGTAATCAGGTGTTAGAGCATTGGACTAGTTAACTGTACGGTTGCAAGATTGGATCCCCCGAGCTGACAAGGTTAAAAATCTGTCGTTCTGCCCCCGATTTTGTGAGGCAGAACGTTCCTAGACCGTCATTGAAAATAAGAATGTGTTCTTAACTGACTTGCCTAGTTAAATAAAGATTAAATAAAGGTGTAGGGAAAAAAAAGGGAAAAAATGGGCAAATCGGTGCCCAAAAATACCGATTTCCGATTGTTATGAAAACTTGAAATCGGCGCTAATTAATTAATTCCGATTAATCGGTCGACCTCTAATTTAGAGGGCAAGTTGGTTAGGATGATATCTATGAGGGTGCCCGTGCGTACGGCTTTGGGGTGGTACCTGGTAGGTTCATTGATCATTTGTGTGAGATTAAGGGCATCAAGCTTAGATTGTAGAATGGCTGGGGTGTTAAAACTTCTTAGAACTAGGGGGCGACATTTTCACTTTTGGATGAATTTGTGCCCAAATTAAACGGCCTCGTACTCTGTCCTAGATCATATGATATGCATATTATTATTACTATTGGATAGAAAACACTCTGAAGTTTCTAAAACTGTTTGAATTATATCTGTGAGTAAAACAGAACTCATATGGCAGGCAAACTTCCAAACAGGAAGTGAAAATTCTAAAATGGTTCGCTGTGAAAGGCATCGCCTATTCAATTGCCTTATATTTATGGATCTGTATGCACTTCATACGCCTTCCACTAGATGTCAACAGGCAGTAGAACGTGGAATGAAGCATATAGCTTCATGTGGGACCGGATGAGAGCCTTTGGAGTGACAGGTCAGGCAGATTGCCAGTTCTTGGCCATGCGCAGAGGGAATGTGATGTCTTTGTCTGCACTGCGTTAGATAGACATGAAGAAATGCTCCATTTGGGACGTTATTGGATATATATGAGAAAAACATCCTGAAGATTGATTCTCAACTGAGTTTGACCAGTTTATTCGACTTTTAATATCACTTTTTGAAGTTTTCGTTCATTGCGCAAATGTGTATGGACACGTGAGCTACACATGCTAGCCAAAGTTGCTAATTCGACAGAAGTAATGGACATTATAAAACAAAACAACGATTTATTGTGGAACTAGGATTCCTGGCACTGCATTCTGATGAAAGTTCATCAAAGGTAAGGGAATATTTATGATGTAATTTCGTATTTCTGTTGACTCCAACATGGTGGAGAATGGCTGAGCGCCGTCTCAGATTATTGCATGGGATGCTTATTAATAAAGTTATTTTTTAAATCTAACACAGTGGTTGCATTAAGAACCAGTGTATCTTTAATTATATGTAAAACATGTATCTTTCATCAAAGTTTTATGATGAGTATTTCTGTATTTCACGTGGCTATCTGTAATTACTCTCGCTATTTTGGAGCCATTTCTGAACATGGCGCCAATGTAAAACCACGATTTGTGGCTATAAATATGCACATTATCGAACAAAACATAAATGTATTGTATAACATGATGTCATATGACTGTCATCTGATGAAGATGTTCAAAGGTTAGTGATTCATTTTATCTCTATTTGTGGGTTTTGTGAAAGCTATCTTTGCTGTGAAAAAATGGCTGTGTTTTTTTGGATATGGTGGTGAGCTAACATAAATATATGTTGTGTTTTCGCTGTAAAACATTTTAAAAATCAAACATGTTGGCTGGATTCACAAGATGTTTATCTTTCATTTGCTGTATTGGACTTGTGATTTCATGATATTATATTATTTACCTGTGGCGCTATGCTAGGCTATGCTAGTCAGCGTTTCTGATGACAATGATCCCGGATCCGGGATGTGTAGTTCAGAGAGGTCTCAACAATAATGAACACAGTGCCGAATCATGTCTTTACTATCCTGCATGAATACGGCTCTGGGATACGAATAACAACATCAGCTAGGGAGCCAGCCAGCTAACGTTAGCAAGCTAGCTAAAAGTTTTATTTATTAAAAATGTGTAATATCTGAAAATGTAGCTAGCTAACGCTAGACTATCTTACCTGTATACATCATCATGCATGATGAACACGTCTCCCTGTCAGGAATGCCATGTCACTGTTGCCCTTAGTTTGAAGATGTAATCCAGAGACAGGTGTTTTATCTCTTTAGCTATCAAACTCTAATTCCACTGATTTCAAAACTTGATCCTCCAGAAAGTGGAGAGCAACACTTACACAGCACCACTACACAATACATTTTTTTAAAAGCTGCCTTCGACAGGATTACCAACACAGACAGACAAGCTCAAATAGACAGCGGCCTTCTATATGGCAGACCAATCCGAACTCCTCTCTCAGCATGTCCAGCACACTCATTATCTCAGCCAATCATGGCTAGCGGGAAGGTTGCACAGCTTTTTCTGTGGCAACAAGGTTCATAATTGAACAATTGTATTCGTATTTACAGATGGCATACAAGTTTGTTACATGAAAGTTCACGTTCTAGAAGGCATTTCTGCCAAAAATAACGCATTTTGATTAAAAAAACGAATTTACATTCAAACGGCTCTCCTGTGAAGTCATGACTTTTGACATATGCCTAGTTTCCTGAATCGAGTCACAAATGATGGTGTAGTTAAGAACTGCTCTGAGACCTGCTCTGTGACCAGCAGAGTAAATCATGACGTAGTTAAGTTCTGCTCTGAGACCTGCTCTGTGAACAGCAGAGTAAATCATGGCCTAGTTAAGAACTGCTCTGAGACCTGCTCTGTGACCAGCAGAGTAAATCATGGCCTAGTTAAGACCTGCTCTGAGACCTGCTCCGTGAACGGCAGAGTAACTGATGGCCTAGTTAATAAGTGCTCTGATACCTGCTCTGTGGGGGCAGATTAAATCATGGCCTAGTTAAGACCTGCTCTGAGACCTGCTCCGTGAACAGCAGAGTAAATCATGACGTAGTTAAGACCTGCTCTGATACCTGCTCCGTGAACAGCAGAGTAAATCATGGCCAAGTTAAGAACTGCTCTGAGACCTGCTCTGTGAAGGGCAGAGTAAATCACGGCCTAGTTAAGAACTGCTCTGAGGCCTGCTCTGTGAACGGAAGAGTAAATCATTGGATAGTTAAGAACTACTCTGAGACCTGCTCTGTGAACGGCAGAGTCACTGATGGCCTAGTTAAGAACTGCTCTGAGACCTGCTCTGTGAACGGCAGAGTAACTGATGGCCTAGTTAATAACTGCTCTGAGACCTGCTCTGGGGAACACAACAGAACAACACTGGTGTTTGTTTGAACGCCGTTTCTCACATTCAGCAGACGCTCTTATCCAGAGCAACTTACAGTAGTGAGGGCATACATTTTCAGACTTTTATCTCACAAACCTTGAAGAAGAATTAGGACAATGTTTTTTTAGAAACACCTGGGCTGAAAGAGGATGGGAAGAGGGGGGAGAGGCTGGAGGGAGGGGAGAGAGACAGGAGGGAAGAGGATAAAGGTGGTAGGGGGGAGAGACTGTGAGGAAGAGGATAAAGGGGGTAGGGGGGAGAGACTGGGAGGAAGATGATAAAGGGGGAGAGAGAGACCAGAGGATGTGGCAGAGGGGGAGGGAGGGAGAGAGTGAGAGACTGGAGGTAGGGAGAGAAAGGGGGAGAGATGGAGAGAGAGACTGGAGGGAGGGGAGAGTGGGGAGAGAGACTGGAGAGAGGGAAAAAGGTGAAGAGAGGGAATGGAGGGAGGGGAGAGTAATGGGGAAAGAGGGAAATAGAGACTGGAGGGAAGAGGAGAAAGGGGGAGAGGAGGAGAGAGAGACTGGAGGGAGAGAAAGGGGGGAGAGACAGGATGGAGGGGGAGAAAGGGGGAGAGAGGGGAGAGAGACAGCAGAAGGGGGATAGAGAGACTGGAGGGAGGGGGAGAAAAGGGGGAGAAAGAGACTGGAGGGAGGGGGAGAAAGGAGGAGAGATGGAGAGAGAGACTGGAGGGAAGGGGAAAGTGGGAAGAGAGCGGGGAGAGAGACTGCAGGAGGGGGAGAAAATGGGGAGAGAGAGACTGGAGGGAAGGGGAGAAAGGGGGGAGAGAGAGACCGGAGGTAGGGTGAGAACGGGGGAGAGGGGTAGAGAGAGATCAGAGGGAGAGACGGCGAGAGAGCACACACCATAAGCACACAGCCAAGACAACGCAGGAGTGGCTTCGGGGACAAGTCTCTGAATGTCCTTGAGAGGCCCAGCCAGAGCCCGGACTTGAACCCGTTCGAACATCTCTGGAGAGACCTGAAAATAGCTGTGCAGCGACGCTCCCCATCCAATCTGACAGAGCTTGAGAGGATCTGCATAGAAGAATGGGAGAAACTCCCCAAATACAGGTGTGCCAAGCTTGTAGCATGATACCCAAGAAGACTCAAAGCTGTATGCTGAGACCAGGGTGTCTTTATTTAGACAGGGAGTCAATGCTGAGACCAAGGTGTCTTTATTTAGACAGGGAGTCAATGCTGAGACCAAGGTGTCTTTATTTAGACAGGGAGTCAATGCTGAGACCAAGGTGTCTTTATTTAGACAGGGAGTCAATGCTGAGACCAAGGTGTCTTTATTTAGACAGGGAGTCAATGCTGAGACCAAGGTGTCTTTATTTAGACAGGGAGTCAATGCTGAGACCAAGGTGTCTTTATTTAGACAGGGAGTCAATGCTGAGACCAAGGTGTCTTTATTTAGACAGGGAGTCAATGCTGAGACCAAGGTGTCTTTATTTAGACAGGGAGTCAATGCTGAGACCAAGGTGTCTTTATTTAGACAGGGAGTCAATGCTGAGACCAAGGTGTCTTTATTTAGACAGGGAGTCAATGCTGAGACCAAGGTGTCTTTATTTAGACAGGGAGTCAATGCTGAGACCAAGGTGTCTTTATTTAGACAGGGAGTCAATGCTGAGACCAAGGTGTCTTTATTTAGACAGGGAGTCAATGCTGAGACCAAGGTGCTTTATTTAGACAGGGAGTCAATGCCGAGACCAAGGGGTCTTTATTTAGACAGAGAGTCAATGCTGAGACCGAGGTGTCTTTATTTAGACAGTGAGTCAATGCCGAGACCAAGGTGTCTTTATTTAGACAGGGAGTCAATGCTGAGACCAAGGAGTCTTTATTTAGACAGGGAGTCAATGCTGAGACCAAGGGGTCTTTATTTAGACAGGGAGTCAATGCTGAGACCAAGGTGTCTTTATTTAGACAGGGAGTCAATGCTGAGACCAAGGAGTCTTTATTTAGACAGGGAGTCAATGCTGAGACCAAGGAGTCTTTATTTAGACAGGGAGTCAATGCTGAGACCAAGGTGTCTTTATTTAGACAGGGAGTCAATGCTGAGACCAAGGAGTCTTTATTTAGACAGGGAGTCAATGCTGAGACCAAGGTGTCTATATTTAGACAGGGAGTCAATGCTGAGACCAAGGTGTCTTTATTTAGACAGGGAGTCAATGCTGAGATCAATGGGTCTTTATTTAGACAGGGAGTCAATGCTGAGACCAAGGTGTCTTTATTTAGACAGTGAGTCAATGCTGAGACCAAGGTGTCTTTATTTAGACAGGGAGTCAATGCTGAGAACAATGGGTCTTTATTTAGACAGGGAGTCAATGCTGAGACCAAGGTGTCTTTATTTAGACAGGGAGTCAATGCTGAGACCAAGGTGTCTTTATGTAGACAGGGAGTCAATGCTGAGACCAATGGGTCTTTATTTAAACAGGGAGTCAATGCTGAGACCAAGGTGTCTTTATTTAGACAGGGAGTCAATGCTGAGACCAAGGTGTCTTTATTTAGACAGGGAGTCAATGCTGAGACCAAGGTGTCTTTATGTAGACAGGGAGTCAATGCTGAGACCAAAGTGTCTTTATTTAGACAGGGAGTCAATGCTGAGACAAAGGTGTCTTTAGAGGCGACAAACATTCCACAAGGCGCAAGGAAACAACCGTACTCTAGTCACCAAAGGAGTCCCCAGAGTAGGAAACAACCGTACTCTAGTCACCAAAGGAGTCCCCAGAGTAGGAAACATCCGTACTCTGGTCACCAAAGGAGTCCCCAGAGTAGGAAACAACCGTACTCTGGTCACCAAAGGAGTCCCCAGAGTAGGAAACAACCGTACTCTAGTCACCAAAGGAGTCCCCAGAGTAGGAAACAACCGTACTCTAGTCACCATAGAGTCCCCAGAGTAGGAAACAACCGTACTCTGGTCACCAAAGGAGTCCCCAGAGTAGGAAACAACCGTACTCTAGTCACCATAGAGTCCCCAGAGTAGGAAACAACCATACTCTGGTCACCAAAGGAGTCCCCAGAGTTGGAAACAACCGTACTCTGGTCACCAAAGGAGTCCTCAGAGTTAACCAACCCCCGTGAACAGATTTGATATCTTGTCATTTGAAATCTTAAAAGTGATGTTAGGTAAGTCGGAAGTTTGCAATGTAAGACATTCCCCCCCAAAATTGCATGTACTTTTCAAAATTGTTTGGGGAGCTACTCATGTGTGGGCCGCGAGCTACTGGTAGCTTGCGATCGACCTGCTGGAAAACCCCTGTCGTAGACTAATACAGTATATTGTGTGTCCTATTGTCACTCCATCCTGTGTGTATGCTGCTCTACGCTGAGCTGGATTCAGTCCTTTAGACACAAGTTCTTTGATACCACTGTCCAACATACCTTCTAAAAGACTGTTCTGTTATCATTCCTATCTGTTCTGTTATCATTCCTATCTGTTCTGTTATCATTCCTATCTGTTCTGTTATCATTCCTATCTGTTCTGTTATCATTCCTATCTGTTCTGTTATCATTCCTATCTGTTCTGTTATCATTCCTATCTGTTCTGTTATCATTCCTATCTGTTCTGTTATCATTCCTATCTGTTCTGTTATCATTCCTATCTGTTCTGTTATCATTCCTATCTGTTCTGTTATCATTCCTATCTGTTCTGTTATCATTCCTATCTGTTCTGTTATCATTCCTATCTGTTCTGTCTACAACACCGACTAAACCTTCAGACCTGATAACAGACTGTTGACAGGGTTCATCTGTTCTGTCTCTTGTCTCTGAGGACACATAGTTTGTCCACGTCAACAGGTCTTGGAGCTGATCTGAGCTGGCTGCTTCCTGCCTCAGGTGTGTGAGTGTGTGTGTGTGTGCTTGTTCTTACACTTCCCCAGACACACAAACATGAGGCAGTGTGTGTGTGTGTGTGTGTGTGTGTGTGTGTGCGTGCGTGCGTGCGTGCGTGCGTGCGTGTGTGTGTGTGTGTGTTCCTACTGCCTCAGGGTACGTGATGAGCATGTCTTCATGGTCCGTCCACAAAACCAATGACCAAAAAACATCCGTGTTTCACAGCCCTGTGCTCCACAGCTAAATTGGCGGCTTTCTGTTGAAATTGCATAGTTGATGCAGCGGAGCTGAGATAATGTGTCCGTGCCGGTCGCCGGTGGTAATATGTGCATTCCTATACGAATCAAACACAATTTGAGTGAGTGTAAAGGGGTAACAAAGTTCTACTGACTTACAGCAGAATAAACGCTGTATACCGGTGGTTATCAAAGTGGGGGTTGCGGGTGTGAATCTGAATGGGGTCAATTTCCAACTCAAAAAGCAAAAGAAATATGATTTTTGACCCCCTCACCCTCCCCACACCAGGCCCGACAGCCAGTACACATTATCAGTGCTCTCTGTTTGACAAGTAGTTTGATGCTGAGGCTTCATGGAGAAGGCCTACGTTCATATTATCCATATCAAATACAGTTTAGAAATGTAATACGGTGGCATGTGTGCTTTATGTCTAAATGTATCCAGGTCTACTGTCTAAATGTCTAAATGTCTCCAGGTCTACTGTCTATATGTCTAAATGTCTCCAGGTCTACTGTCTAAATGTCTAAATGTCTCCAGGTCTACTGTCTATATGTCTAAATGTCTCCAGGTCTACTGTCTATATGTCTAAATGTATCCAGGTCTACTGTCTAAATGTCTAAATGTCTCCAGGTCTACTGTCTATATGTCTAAATGTCTCCAGGTCTACTGTCTAAATGTCTAAATGTCTCCAGGTCTACTGTCTATATGTCTAAATGTCTCCAGGTGTAACGGGTGACGCTCTCCTCATCCTCGGAAGAGGTGAGGAGAGAAGGATCTTCTGACCAAAACGCAGGCTCAGGGAAATAAGCCATCTTTATTATAAATTACGATGGCACACGAAACGAAACAAAACACTTTCCAAACTACAAAATAACAAAACGACGTTGACGAGACCTGAACATAAACTTACATAACTAAACATAAACTTACGTACAGGTAACAGACGACATCGAAACGAAACGAACAACCGAAACAATCCCGTATGGTGTAAGACATAACACAGACACAGGAGACAATCACCCACAACGAACACTGTGACAACGCCTACCTAAATATGACTCTTAATTAGAGGAACGCCAAACACCTGCCTCTAATTAAGAGCCATACCAGGTAACCCAAAACCAACACAGAAACGAATAACATAGACTGCCCACCCAAAACACATGCCCTGACCATAAACACATAAAAACAACATAAAACAGGTCAGGACTGTTACACCAGGTCTACTGTCTATATGTCTAAATGTCTCCAGGTCTACTGTCTATATGTCTAAATGTCTCCAGGTCTACTGTCTAAATGTCTAAATGTCTCCAGGTCTGTTCTTCTTGTCTTTCACCTTTTTCCATGATCATTCTCAACTTGAATGAAATGAATGAAATTTTATTTGTGTAAATAAATTGTGTTGTCTTTTATTTAGGTACAAAGGTGGCCTTGATAGATACATTATTACTTTTGTTCTAAGTCTCAGATGAGCATTTGTTTTTTCCAATCCTGGACTGGTATCCTGTTAATGTCTTAGTAGTTAAGTCTTAACACTACTATAAAGCTGTGTCATTATCGTTATCCCCCAGTTACCTGCCTGAGAATTGGAGAGAGAGAGAAAAAAAGGATGAAAGATGTGACCAATCTTCTTGTGCTTTCAAGTGTTGTGGATCACTGTGGGAGGACAGGTAGAGAGAGAGAGAGAGAGAGAGAGAGAGAGAGAGAGGGAGAGGGAGAGAGGGACTATGGGCAGAGAGAGAGCGAGGGAGAGAGGGAGTATGGGCAGAGAGAGGGGGCAGGAGGAGGGACAGAGAGAGGGAGAGAGGGAGTATGGACATAGAGAGGGGGCAGGAGGAGGGGCAGAGAGAGGGGGTGGGAGGAGGGACAGAGGGAGGGAAGGAGGATGGGCAGAGAGAGAGACAGAATCTGAAGTCAAATGTCCACTGATTGCTGATGATCTGGTGCTTCTGTCACCAACCAAGGAGGGCCTACAGCAGCACCTAGATATTCTGCACAGATTTTGTCAGACCTGGGCCCTGACAGTAAATCTCAGTAAGACCAAAATAATGGTGTTCCAAAAAAGGTCCAGTCACCAGGACCACAAATACAAATTCCATCTAAACACCATTGCCCTACAGCACACAAAAAACGATATATACCTTGGCCTGAACATCAGCTACATGCGTAACTTCCACAAAGCTGTGAACGATCTGAGAGTCTTGGCCTTCTATGCCATCAAAAGGAACATCACATTTGACAAACCAATTAGGATCTGGCAAAAAATACTTCAATCAGTTATAGAACCTATTAGAAATGGGGATGCATAGTCAGTTGTCCAACTGAAATGTGTCTTCTGCATTTAATCCAACCCCTCTGAATCAGAGAGGTGCGGGGGGCTGCCTTAATCAACATCCACGTCTTCAGCACCTGGGTTAACTGTTTGCTCAGGGGCTGACCAACAGATTTTTACCTTCTCAGCTCAGGGATTCGATCCAGCAACCCTCCCGTTAATGGCCCAACGCTCTAACCACTAGGCTACCTTTCACGGTTTTGAGGTCTGGGGTCCGCACACCAACCAGGATCTCACAAAATGGGACAAACACCAAATTTAGACTCTGCATGCACAATTCTGATATCAAAAAATATCCTTTGTGTACAACGTAAAACACCAAATAATGCACGCAGAGTAGAATTAGGCCGATAGCCGCTATTTATCAAAATCCAGAAAAGAGCTGTTAAATTCTACAACCACCTAAAAAGAAGCGATTCCAAAACCTTCCATAACAAAGCCATCACCTACAGAGAGATTAACCTGGAGAAGGGTCCACTAAGCAAGCTGGTCCTGGGGCTCTGTTCACAAACACAAACAGACCCCACAGAGCTCTCTCTGCTCTGTGTGTGTGTGTGTGTGTGTGTGTGTGTGTGTGTGTGTGTGTGTGTGTGTGTGTGTGTGTGTGTGTGTGTGTGTGTGTGTGTGTGTGTGTGTGTGTGTGTGTGTGTGTGTGTGTGTGTGTGTGTGTGTGTGTGTGTGTCTGTTTGTATTGAGATGTTAATCTGTTTGATTCTCCATCTGCTCCCTGTCAGTGAGATGACGCTGTGTAATTATAGATTGTATCCCAAATGTTCCCCTATTATCACGTTCCTGACCTGTTTTCTGTTGTTTTGTATGTGTTTAGTCGGTCAGGGCGTGAGTTAGGGTGGGCATTCTATGTTATGTGTATCTATGTTGGTTAATGGGCTACCTGATATGGTTCTCAATTAGAGGCAGGTGTTTTACGTTTCCTCTGATTGAGAACCATATTAAGGTAGGTTGTTTCACATTGTTTGTTGTGGGTGGTTGTCTTCCGTGTCTGTGTCTGTTTGCACCACACGGGACTGTTTCGTTCGTTCGTTCGTTCGTTTGTTCGTTCGTTTTGTGTAGTCTATTTTCCTGTTCGTGCGTTCTTCGTGTTATGTAAGTTCGTTTGTTCAGGTCTGTTGACTTCGTTTATTATTTTGTAAATTCTCAAGTGTTTTTTCGTGTTCGTCTTTATCTTTAATAAACTTCGTTATGTCCTATAACAACGCTGCGCTTTGGTCCAATCCCTACTCATCCTCTTCAAGCGAAGAAAAAAAGAAAAGAAATCCTGAGTCTCAGGGTCAGTAAAGGACAGTCCTGCTCTAGTCAGAGTCTCAGGGTCAGTAAAGGACAGTCCTGCTCTAGTCAGAGTCTCAGGGTCAGTAAAGGACAGTCCTGATCTAGTCAGAGTCTCAGGGTCAGTAAAGGACAGTCCTTCTATAGGTCTAGACAGAGTCCAGTCTCAGGGTCAGTAAAGGACAGTCCTGATCTAGTCAGAGTCTCAGGGTCAGTAAAGGACAGTCCTGCTCTAGTCAGAGTCTCAGGGTCAGTAAAGGACAGTCCTGCTCTAGTCAGAGTCTCAGGGTCAGTAAAGGACAGTCCTTCTATAGGTCTAGACAGAGTCCAGTCTCAGGGTCAGTAAAGGACAGTCCTGATCTAGTCAGAGTCTAGTCTCAGGGTCAGTAAAGGACAGTCCTGCTCTAGTCAGAGTCTCAGGGTCAGTAAAGGACAGTCCTGCTCTAGTCAGAGTCTCAGGGTCAGTAAAGGACAGTCCTTCTATAGGTCTAGACAGAGTTCAGTCTCAGGGTCAGTAAAGGACAGTCCTGATCTAGTCAGAGTCTAGTCTCAGGGTCAGTAAAGGACAGTCTTTCTATAGCTCTAGACAGAGTCCAGTCTCAGGGTCAGTAAAGGACAGTCCTGCTCTAGTCAGAGTCTCAGGGTCAGTAAAGGACAGTCCTGCTATAGGTCTAGACAGAGTCCAGTCTCAGGGTCAGTAAAGGACAGTCCTGATCTAGTCAGAGTCTCAGGGTCAGTAAAGGACAGTCCTTCTATAGGTCTAGACAGAGTCTAGTCTCAGGGTCAGTAAAGGACAGTCCTGATCTAGTCAGAGTCTCAGGGTCAGTAAAGGACAGTCCTGATCTAGTCAGAGTCTCAGGGTCAGTAAAGGACAGTCCTGATCTAGTCAGAGTCTCAGGGTCAGTAAAGGACAGTCCTGCTCTAGTCAGAGTCTCAGGGTCAGTAAAGGACAGTCCTGATCTAGTCAGAGTCTCAGGGTCAGTAAAGGACAGTCCTGATCTAGTCAGAGTCTCAGGGTCAGTAAAGGACAGTCCTGCTCTAGTCAGAGTCTCAGGGTCAGTAAAGGACAGTCCTGCTCTAGTCAGAGTCTCAGGGTCAGTAAAGGACAGTCCTTCTATAGGTCTAGACAGAGTCCAGTCTCAGGGTCAGTAAAGGACAGTCCTGATCTAGTCAGAGTCTCAGGGTCAGTAAAGGACAGTCCTGCTATAGGTCTAGACAGAGTCTAGTCTCAGGGTCAGTAAAGGACAGTCCTGATCTAGTCAGAGTCTCAGGGTCAGTAAAGGACAGTCCTTCTATAGATCTAGTCAGAGTCCAGTCTCAGGGTCAGTAAAGGACAGTCCTGCTCTAGTCAGAGTCTCAGGGTCAGTAAAGGACAGTCCTGCTCTAGGTCTAGACAGAGTCTAGTCTCAGGGTCAGTAAAGGACAGTCCTGATCTAGTCAGAGTCTCAGGGTCAGTAAAGGACAGTCCTGATCTAGTCAGAGTCTCAGGGTCAGTAAAGGACAGTCCTGCTCTAGTCAGAGTCTCAGGGTCAGTAAAGGACAGTCCTGCTCTAGTCAGAGTCTCAGGGTCAGTAAAGGACAGTCCTGCTCTAGTCAGAGTCTCAGGGTCAGTAAAGGACAGTCCTGCTCTAGTCAGAGTCTCAGGGTCAGTAAAGGACAGTCCTGATCTAGTCAGAGTCTCAGGGTCAGTAAAGGACAGTCCTGATCTAGTCAGAGTCTCAGGGTCAGTAAAGGACAGTCCTGCTCTAGTCAGAGTCTCAGGGTCAGTAAAGGACAGTCCTGCTCTAGTCAGAGTCTCAGGGTCAGTAAAGGACAGTCCTTCTATAGGTCTAGACAGAGTCCAGTCTCAGGGTCAGTAAAGGACAGTCCTGATCTAGTCAGAGTCTCAGGGTCAGTAAAGGACAGTCCTGCTCTAGTCAGAGTCTCAGGGTCAGTAAAGGACAGTCCTGATCTAGTCAGAGTCTCAGGGTCAGTAAAGGACAGTCCTTCTAAAGGTCTAGACAGAGTTCAGTCTCAGGGTCAGTAAAGGACAGTCCTGATCTAGTCAGAGTCTAGTCTCAGGGTCAGTAAAGGACAGTCCTGCTCTAGTCAGAGTCTCAGGGTCAGTAAAGGACAGTCCTGCTCTAGTCAGAGTCTCAGGGTCAGTAAAGGACAGTCCTTCTATAGGTCTAGACAGAGTCCAGTCTCAGGGTCAGTAAAGGACAGTCCTGATCTAGTCAGAGTCTCAGGGTCAGTAAAGGACAGTCCTTCTATAGGTCTAGACAGAGTCCAGTCTCAGGGTCAGTAAAGGACAGTCCTGATCTAGTCAGAGTCTCAGGGTCAGTAAAGGACAGTCCTGCTCTAGTCAGAGTCTCAGGGTCAGTAAAGGACAGTCCTGATCTAGTCAGAGTCTCAGGGTCAGTAAAGGACAGTCCTGATCTAGTCAGAGTCTCAGGGTCAGTAAAGGACAGTCCTGATCTAGTCAGAGTCTCAGGGTCAGTAAAGGACAGTCCTGATCTAGTCAGAGTCTCAGGGTCAGTAAAGGACAGTCCTGATCTAGTCAGAGTCTAGTCTCAGGGTCAGTAAAGGACAGTCCTGCTCTAGTCAGAGTCTCAGGGTCAGTAATAGACAGTCCTGATCAAGTCAGCGTCTAGTCTCAGGGTCAGTAAATGACAGTCCTGCTCTAGTCAGAGTCTCAGGGTCAGTAAAGGACAGTCCTTCTATAGGTCTAGACAGAGTCCAGTCTCAGGGTCAGTAAAGGACAGTCCTGATCAAGTCAGAGTCTAGTCTCAGGGTCAGTAAAGGACAGTCCTGCTCTAGTCAGAGTCTCAGGGTCAGTAAAGGACAGTCCTTCTATAGGTCTAGACAGAGTCCAGTCTCAGGGTCAGTAAAGGACAGTCCTGATTTAGTCAGAGTTCAGTCTCAGCATGAATTCCAAATTGCACCCTATTCACTACATAGTGCATTACTTTAGACCAAGGCTGGCACCCTATTCCCTTCATAGTGCACTACTTTAGACCAAGGCTGGCACCCTATTCCCTTCATAGTGCACTACTTTAGACCAGGGCTGGCACCCTGTTCCCTACATAGTGCACTACTTTAGACCAAGGCTGGCACCCTATTCCCTACATAGTGCAGTATTTGGACCAAGGGTGGCACCCTATTCCCTACATAGTGCACTACTTTAGACCAAGGCTGGCACCCTATTCCCTACATAGTGCAGTATTTGGACCAAGGGTGGCACCCTATTCCCTACATAGTGCACTACTTTAGACCAAGGCTGGCACCCTATTCCCTATATAGTGCACTACTTTAGACCAAGGCTGGCACCCTATTCCCTACATAGTGCAGTATTTGGACCAAGGGTGGCACCCTATTCCCTACATAGTGCACTACTTTAGACCAGGGCTGGCACCCTATTCCCTACATAGTGCACTACTTTAGACCAGTGCTGGCACCCTATTCCCTACATAGTGCACTACTTTAGACCAGGGCTGGCACCCTATTCCCTACATAGTGCACTACTTTAGACCAGGGCTGGCAACCTATTCCCTACATAGTGCAGTATTTGGACCAAGGGTGGCACCCTATTCCCTACATAGTGCACTACTTTAGACCAAGGCTGGCACCCTATTCCCTATATAGTGCTTTACTTTAGACCAAGGCTGGCACCCTATTCCCTACATAGTGCAGTATTTGGACCAAGGGTGGCACCCTATTCCCTACATAGTGCACTACTTTAGACCAGGGCTGGCACCCTATTCCCTACATAGTGCACTACTTTAGACCAGTGCTGGCACCCTATTCCCTACATAGTGCACTACTTTAGACCAGGGCTGGCACCCTATTCCCTACATAGTGCACTACTTTAGACCAGGGCTGGCAACCTATTCCCTACATAGTGCAGTATTTGGACTACTGCTTTGTTTCCTGTGACCTTTAGTGTCTGTCTGCTCTCTCATCCTCACAGTGGTACACATCACAGGGGCTGCTCAGTGGACTGGCCACAGTGTGTGTGTGTGCGTGCCCGTGTACGCGTTTGCGTGTGTGTGTGCGCGTATTTTGTGCGTGTTTGTGTGTGTGTGTGTGTATGTGTGTGATATCTCTTTCTGTCCATACAATGACATGCTCTTATTCTTCTACCAGGATTAGTTTAAATGTCCGTGTCTGTGTTTATCTATGGTATTAATTGTGAATATGGTAACCACTCCCCTTATTGCGTCAAGGAGGTTTTAAAGGGCCGAAACTCTACATGCTATCGACTTAGAGGAGGGTAACCAATAGTTCCTATGACAAAGCTTCTGTATGAAAGACATGATGTCGAAGAAGTCTTGGATTCTTATAGTTTTAGTCATATCTTGTGATTTTATACTACAATATTTATTGCTGCAATAACCTTAAAAACATTATTGAATAAAATCAATCTTCAATTGGCTGAATGTTTGGTATCAAGAAATAAAAATTCAAATGGTGCTTTGACAGCCCCACATCAGATGAATATGATACACATTAAGCTCCTTTTACGGAGCCCAGAATGTGTTTAGTCGACACCACACCGTCCTTAGACACACCATTAGTTTGTGTAGTAGTCAGAAAGCCATGTTAACTGCCGGGCGGTGAAGAAAGACAGAGGAAATGATGAGACAGAGGAAATTATGAGTCTCTCTAGCCATCTCTCTCTCTCTCTCTCTCTCTCTCTCTCTCTCTCTCTCTCTCTCTCTCTCTCTCTCTCTCTCTCTCTCTCTCTCTCTCTCTCTCTCTCTCTCTCTGAAAGGTAAAAAGCAGATTGGAAGGTTGTTTTGGCACCAGATCTGATCACAATCTCTCAAATATCCTGGGTGTATCCCAGATGGTTCTCTCTTCCCTTCATAGTAGACTACTTTGACTTAAAAGTAGAGCACTATATAGGCAATATAGTGGCATTTGGGATTCAACCACTGGCCACATCAGGATAGAACAAGGTGATGGGATGGGAACAGAATGTTAGAGTTGAGTCCAGACCTAAAAATTCAATAGGATGGGATTTTAGGATTTCAGAGGCTCAGTGTCCAGACGGGTCAGTATTCGAGCTTTATGATATCCTACCTACAGCATCACTGAAATGCCAATTTCTTCTCCCTGGTTGCACACTTACTGAGAATTCTAAAATGATGCAGAGAACTCTGCAGCGATAAAGAATTCCAGTCCTTTTATGGCAGCCCTTTAATGACGCTCGGGAAAAAATCCAGTCTATTGGCCGAGCCCAGCTAATTGGAAAGCCATCCATGGTAACTGCATGCGGGTTGCTGGAGGGAAGAACATAATTAAAACTGGAGAAATAGAGAAGTTTCACAGATAGGTGACATGTGGTTGGCAGGGCTACCTATTGAGGAGGGAGGGAGGGAGGGAGGGAGGGAGGGAGGGAGGGAGGGAGGGAGGGAGGGAGGGAGGGAGGGAGGGAGGGAGGGAAAGTGGAAGAGGGATGAAGAGATGTGGTGTGGCAGTAATAGACTCTCATATGCCTGCTAAAACTGTCCACCTGTCCTCCTGTCTGTCTTTCTGTCTGTCTGTCTGCCTACTGGGTTATTCTGTTATGGACCAAATAGCACCCTATTCCCAATATAGTGTACTGCTTTTAACTAGAGCCCTATGGGTAGTGCACTACATAAGGAATAGGATGCTATCTGGGACGCAGGCTTGATATGTATATAAAACAGAGCATTGCCCCTACCGAATAGGTAATAGGCCGGTTACTATACAATACACTTACTGTCACATTTAGATGTACTAATATATATATATATATATATATATATATATATATATATATATATATATATATATATATATATATCCTCTTACTGTACAGTGCATTCGCAAAGTATTCAGACCCCTTTGACTTTTTTCCACATTGTGTTACATTACAGCCTTATTCTAAAATGTTCTAAAATTTATTTAAAAAACATTTCATTATCAACCCAACACACAATAATGACAAACCAAAAACAGTTTTTTAGACATTTTAGCAAATTTGCTAAAAATGAAAAAATGAAAAACCTTATTTACAATAAATTTTCAGACCCTTAGTTATGAGTCTCAAAATTGAGCTCAGGTGGATCCTGTTTCCATTGATCATCCTTGAGATGTTTCTACAACTTTATTGGAGTCCACCTGTGGTAAATTAAATTGATTGGACATGGTTTGGAAAGGCACACACCTGTGTATATAAGGTCTCACAGTTGACAGTGCATGTCAGAGCAAAAACCCAGACATGAGGTCGAAGGAATTGTCCGTAGAGCACGGAGACAGGATTTTGTTGAAGCCCAGAGAACACAGTGGCCTTCATCACTCTTAAATGGAAGACGTTTGGAACCACCAAGACTCTTCCTAGAGCCACTCCTCAGTTAATGAAACAT
The DNA here is from genome assembly GCF_045679555.1 of Salvelinus alpinus. Lineage (NCBI taxonomy): Eukaryota > Metazoa > Chordata > Actinopteri > Salmoniformes > Salmonidae > Salvelinus > Salvelinus alpinus. The sequence goes on from NC_092092.1 coordinate 85,767,003, forward strand.
TACATCGTGCTTGGAGTTTGTCAAAAGGCACCAAAGGACTCTCAAACCATAAGAAATAAGATTCTCTGGTCTCATGAAACCAAGATGGAACTTTTTTGGCCTGAATGCCAAGTGTCACATTTGGAAGAAACCTGGCACCATCCCTATGGTGAAGGATGGTGGTGGCAGCATCATGCTGTGGGTATGTTTTTCAACAGCAATGACAGAAGTAATTTTTCCAGCAATTGTTTACAGATAGATTATTTCACTTATAATTCCCTGTATCACAATTCCAGTGGGTCAGAAGTTTACATACACTAAGTTGACTGTGCCTTTTAACAGCTTGGAAAATTCCAGAAAATAATGTCATGGCTTTAGAAGCTTCTGATAGGCTAATTGACATCATTTGAGTCAATTGGAGGTGTACCTGTGGATGTATTTCAAGGCCTACCTTCAAACTCAGTGCCTCTTTGCTTGACATCATGGGAAAAGCAAAAGAAATCAGCAAAGACCTCAGAAAAAACATTGTAGACCTCCACAAGTCTGGTTCATCCTTGGGAGCAATTTCAAAACGCCTGAAGGTACCACGTTCATCTGTACAAACAATAGTATGCAAGTATAAACACCATGGGTGTTTTTCAATTTCGGTAATTCTCTGGTTTTTCAATTTCGGTAATTCTCGGGTAAAAATAACAGAACGAGAACAGAACGAAAAATCATTCGGAGAATCATAGATGACTACGTCTCCAGTAACGAGTTTCTGCAAATTCTTTTGTTTGAATTTTGTGCCTTTTTCTCCGTATTCCATCCAGTTTGCTTTATTTTTGTAATAGATTACATTAGATTGTTCTTGAATAAGTTCCTCAAGTTCTTTTTGTTTTCCCTCGAACTTATTTTGTATCTCTGTAGTATCGTTTTTATTGCCATCTACCTGTACTATTAGTTCATGGATTTCCCTCGTTAGTCTTGTCTCTTTAGCCAGAAACTCCTTTTTATTATTAATGAATATTGAATTCAATGACCTCTGAATGACCTCTGAAGGTACACTTAAAGGTATCCCAAACAATAAGGGGATTTGCTCAACCTGTATTATACTGGACAAATTCTGTTATAAATGATTTTGTCTCAGTTAAAAATAAGTTGTGCTCCAGTAAACTTTGATTAAATGTCCAATACCCCGTCCATGTGGAAAACCTACTAGTGTTATGTGAAGGCCAATTAGATGATGATCCGATCACATTCTATCTCCTATTAAAACTCCTATTAACCTTTGATGCAAGAGAGAAAGAGACAAGAAAGTAGTCTAAACAACTAGCTTGATTAAGTATATATCTCACTAGGTCTTGGTTTTTTAGTCTCCAAATATCCACTATTTCTAATGTGTCCATAATATTTGTAAGGGCACAGTGATGATAGTTTGTAGATTGATTACCTATACGGTCCATTGAGGTACTTAACACTGTGTTATAGTCTCCCACCATAATGATTTGATCATTTGTTCCCTGTAAATTCAATAACTTGGTATAAATGTTTTCGAAGAAGGGTGGATCATCCTGATTTGGACTCTATAGATTAATGAGGGAAATCTCTTTTTCATCCACTTTCATATTCAAAAGGATCCACCTTCCATGTGAATCATTCCTGTCCGTTTGCACATTCATATCAAAATGTTTGTTAATTAATATCATCACACCTTTTGAGTTCCTTTGTCCGTGACAGAAATTCCTTTTTCATCTCAACTTCATCTAAGGATGTCGAGTGAGTTTCCTGTAAACAGTATGTCATATTCCTTTTCTTTTAGCCATGTATAGACTGATCTTCTTTTTTATAATCTGCTAAAACGTTACAATTATAACTGGCTATACTTAGATACTATTCTCAGTCTAAATTGACCGTAATTAGTGCTTGTAAAGTTACTGCCATCAGAGGTATTATGACGGTCAAAACTAGAGCTTTCAAATGTCTGATATTTAGAATTCAAGCAATATTTGTTTTATTCCATTGCCTGTTTGCCTGTGAGCCTATGCCACAGATGTTATAAAATTGAGACAAGATATTATGTGTGTAGTAAATCTGAGTAGGTTGATGTGTATGATATTGGATGTCATATAGTGAGAGTGTGTACAATGTCTGTGTAAGAGGAAGACTATAATACTTGATGTCCAAATTAAAAATAACTCCGCCAATTTGCATGGTTGAGTGTCTATGTGTGTAACATGCAGTGGGTATAGCCTTAATATTCATGATGATAATTGTAATCCATATCGTATCACCATCATAGTTGCAGCATAATTACCTTTAACATCATTGAAAAACACAGCACTTCCACAGCAATTGACGTTTCACATGATCATAAAAGAGACCTTGTCATATATTATCTCCAAGACTCTAGAGACGGCTTCACTACAGTACAAATGTATTCCGTACAATATGTAATTATTCCCCAATGCCCCTATTCTGATATCTTCCCCTTGCTTGTTGTAAACATATATAATCTTGTAGACAAATACATAAAAAAAGATAGACAAACAGTAAACACATTAAATTATAAGACAGTTATCAACAATAGAGAGAGAGGGAGAGAAGAGAAGAGAGAGAAAGAAAGAGAGAGAGAGGAGAGCGAGATCAGGAGTGTGTCTGCGTGTGTATGTATAAGTCCGTGTGTGTAAGCGAGCACGTAATTGAGTACGTGTGTTTTCATATCCACTTCATAGTGTTCAGGTATTTTTACAGTTCCCATACCTTCTTTTTTCTCATAACCTGAAGTCCCTGTAGAGTTTAGTACAGCCACGGTGTTATGGAGCTGTCTCGGAATAGCTGTCCATCTATAAAGTGTTTGTCTTCAATGAGATAGGCACGCTGACCCTTCTCCCTCTGTTGCCGCTGTACCGGAAACAGTCTCCTAAACGTTCGTTTATCTCCCTTGGAAATTGGTCACTGAGACTGAATTTAGTCCCTTTAAGCTCCTTCCCCTGCTTTTGATCAGCTCCTTTTGTTGGTAGTGTTCAAATTTTGCGATGATCTGTCTGGGACCCTTGGTCTTGTCGCTCCGAGCTCCATGTCTGTGTACTCGGTGGAAAGCCACCTTGTTTACAGTCTCTAGAGGAAGTTTCAAGGCGGATCGCATGAATTCTCTGATCACGTCCTCTGGATTATTGGATGCATCCTCAGGAATCCAAGAAAAAAAATATATTTTCACGCTACAACTTTGTATGTCTATTAGCGACACCTTCATCACCCTGTTTTCCCTGAGTAGACAATCCATGTTGGAATCGTAGATTTTTACCTTGGCTGTGAGTGTCTTGTTTTCTCTTTGGAGCGTGAGAATTTCCTTCTGGATGAACTTCAAACTCCCCCTCAGCCCTGCTACCTCCTCACACAACTTTTCCAGTGTTGCATGGATTCCAGCCAGAGCACTAGCCTCTACTTTAACGGTAAGTAAATCGTCCGTGTCTCTAGATTAATCTGTTTCTCTTTTTTTTTTGTCGGGTTAAAGTTATTTTTGTGAGGTAGTCAGATTTTTCCATGATCGAGTATGTTGTTCCTCCATAGCGTAAAACTCATCGATTTCCCTCAGTATCCAGGTCTTTACTGCAACTGTGTTTTACGAAAAGATAACAGCCAGCTAGCACTCGCGGAATCCACGCAAACAAAATGGAACACAAACTCGCAGTCCCAGCGTCGTGGAACCCTTAGCAACAAAACTTTAGTTTTGAATAAAACCGATTTAATGAAACAATTTTAACATGAACAACAAACCGAGTGTAGACAGTACAATTATCTGTTGCGCTCTCTGATGAAGTACCTGATGACGTATAGCTGACTGTGACGAGACCTGACATCAGAGGAGTTACAGTTACATCCAAAAATTACACTGTCATGGAAAATTGTGATTTATACAGTAAAATTTTACATTTATCAACAGTAAAATACTGTGAAGCATTGTACTGCAGCATACTGTAAATTATGGTGCATTATGGGAAAATGTTGTGGGCAGGGAAATAATCGCTGTATTTTGAATGGTATTGTAATTCCACCCCACATAATACGGTACCTTATCCGTATTTTTGGAGCGCCAAAAAAACTTTTTACAAAGAGTGGTTGTATGGTATTGTTGTTTCTGGCTCATTAACATATATATATATATATACATATATGGAGGTGTGCCTTGTGTGAGACCACATTTGTGCCACCGGTTAATGAGAGTGCTGTACCCATTTAACTGATGTGTGGTGGTATTGCCCCATCAGTTACATGTGTATACAGATTGGATTGGGAGTTTCATACCTTTAATGGTTGAGTTAAAAAAATATATATATATATATTTAACCTTTATTTCACTAGGCTAGTCAATGACGGCCTACCCCGGCCAAGCCTGGACGATGCTGAGACAATTGTACGCCGCCCTATGGGACCAATCAAGGCCGGTTGTGATACAGCCTGGAATCAAACCAGGGTATCTGTAGTGACGCCTCTAGCACTGAGATGCAGTGCCTTAGAACGCTGCACCACTCGGGAGCCCTGTTGTTTTACAGTAACTTACAATACTTGCCATGTCCTTTGGTCTTTTTTGTCCTGTAGTCACTACCAGTTTGGAAGTCTTTGTTAAGGCCTCTAAAAGTGCAAGTGATGTAAAATGTGGTATTAACAAAGACTTTAGGACTGGCCTTCGTTGATATGCTGTAACATATAAACACATCACAGTACCTAGCTGTCATGGCCGTCAAAAGGAGGAGACCAAGGCGCAGCGTGGTATGCGTACATTCTTCTTTAATATAAGAATGAACACTGAACAAAAATAACAAAATAACAAAAATGAACCGTGAAGCTATACAAATGAGTGCTGACAGGCAACTACACATAGACAAGAACCCACAAATACCCAAGGAAAAATGGCTATCTAAATATGGTCCCCAATCAGAGACAACGATAAACAGCTGCCTCTGATTGGGAACCATATCAGGCCACCATAGACATATATATACCTAGACCTACCAAAACCGCTAGATATGCAATAACCCTAGACAAGACATCACTAGCATACCCACCCTAGTCACACCCTGACCTAACCAAAATAATAAAGAAAACAGAGATAACTAAGGTCAGGGCGTGACAGTACCCCCCCCCCCCCAATGGTGCGGACTCCCGACCGCAAACCTGAATTTATAGGGGAGGGTCCGGGTGGGCATCTACCTTCGGTGGTGGCTCTGGTTCTGGACGCCACCCCCCCCTTCTTTACACTGATCCCTCCGCCTTTGTAGATCCGGACCGTGGATCATCGCCGGAGGCTCTGGACTGCGGATCATCGCCGGAGGCCCCGGACCGGGGACCCTCGCTGGAGACCCTGGGGCTGGGGACCGTCGCTGGAGACCCCGGGCTGGGGACCGTCGCTGGAGACCCTGGACTGGGGATCGTCGCTGGAGGCCCCGGACTGGGTATCGTCGCTGGTTGCCCCGGACTGTAAAACGTTGCAGGAAGCTCTGGACTGGGTACTGTCGCCGGAAGCTCTGAACTGGGTACATGTCGCCGGAAGCTCTGAACTGGGTACTGTCGCCGGAAGCTCTGGACTGGGTACTGTCGCCGGAAGCTCTGGACTGGGTACTGTCGCCGGAAGCTCTGGACTCTGGAGGTGCACTGGAAGCCTGATGCGTGGTGCCGGAACTGGTTGTACCGGGCTGAGGACACGCACCTCAGGGTGAGTGCGGGGAAGAGGCACAGGCCGTAGTGGACTGTGGAAGCGCACTGGAGGCCTGATGCGTGGTGCCGGAACTGGTGGTACCGGGCTGAGGACACGCACCTCAGGGCAAGTGCGGAGAGGAGGCACAGGACGTACTGGACTTTGGATGCTCACTGGAGAACTGATGCGTGGGACCGGTACCGGTGGCACCGGACTGATGACACGCACCTCAGGGCGAGTGCGAGGAAGAGGCACAGGACGTACTGGACTGTGGAAGCGCACTTGAGGAAGAGTGCGAGGAGTAGGAACAGGACACACCGGGTTGTGAAGGTACACTGGAGACCTAGTGTGTACAGCCGGCATCAATTGTTCCGGAACTTTAACACACGTTTCAGGATGAGTACGAGGAACTGAAACAGGTGGCATCGGACAGCTAACACGCTCCTCAGGGCGAATGCCGTGCATATTACGCCAAACCAACAGTTCTCTCTTTTCACTCTCCTCCAATTTGATCAACAACTCCTCGAAGGTCTCTAACTCTCCCCTCCGTTCACTCTCCTCCAATCTGTCCAATAACTCCTCGGCAGTCTCTGACTCACCCCTCAACTTCATCGACTGCTCCATGTGCCCCCCCCCCCCCCCACAAAAAAATTATTGTGGTTTCTGTGGCCTACCTCCCCGACGTCGTTGCTGTCCTCTCTTGCTCTTAGGCGACTCCCCAGCCTGCGTCCAGGGTCCTGCTCCTTCCAAAATCTCCTCCCAGGTCCATTCCTCCTTAACACGCTGCTTGGTCCTTTTATGGTGGGTTCTTCTGTCACGGCCGTCAAAAGGAGGAGACCAAGGCGCAGCGTGGTATGCGTACATTCTTCTTTAATATAAGAATGAACACTGAACAAAACTAACAAAATAACAAAAATGAACCGTGAAGCTATACAAATGAGTGCTGAACAAGCAACTACACATAGACAAGAACCCACAAATAGCCAAGGGAAAATGGCTACATAAATATGGACAGATAAACACCTTCGTCTCTCGCTCTCTTACCCCCCCCCTCTCTCTCTGGCTTTCTGTAACTTCTTCACTTTGCCTTTTCTTTCTCCCATCATTCATTACCTGTATGTTTTCTCTTCTAGTTTTTTTCTCCATCTAGTTGTCTGTTGACATTATTTCAGAGCTTGTTTTGTCAGAGACAACGATAAACAGCTGCCTCTGATTGGTAACCAATTCAGGCCACCATAGACTTACAAATACCTAGACCTACCAAAACCGCTAGTTATACAATAACCCTAGACAAGACATCACTAGCATAAGGTCAGGGCGTGACACTAGCAGCCAACCTGCCTCCACCAATCACATGCAATTATGGTATAATACTGTCAAATACAAACCCCATCTCCTCTCATATGAATTTTATTCATGCATTCATTAATTAGTTCTTTACAATTACCGTAATAACATTACAGTAATATACTGTTGTTTTACATTAACTTACAGGATGCTAGTTGCCTGTAAGTTACTATAAAAACAAACGTAAAAAAGATGAATGTAACTGTATTGGATACCATAAAACACGTTACGGAAACATTATGTACCTTATTTACTGTTACAGGAAACCGGCTTGATGTAAGTTACCGTCAAAACAACACGAAAGGTGAATAAACGGATTTAGAACAGAATGTGGTCGCTCTACATTCATTACTATGACATTTAAACCCACCACCGGACATATTATTATGGGACTGTGTGCTTCTGAGGCTTTTTGGAGGCAGCCCTTATCCCCTTAATAACATTATTAGGAGGATATGTCCAGGTTAGCTGGTGCTATTGCTGGTTAGAGTGCCTCAGCGGTGCTGTGTTCTGACCTGTACTGTCATTTTATACCTCTGTAGCACCTGCCACTTCTCAGGTCATCATTAGTGAATAAGAGAGTGTCTACTGGTGCTACTGCTGGTCAGAGTGCCTCAGGTGTGCTCTGTTCTGACCTGTAGTGTCATTCTATATCGCTGTACCACCTGCCACGTCTCAGGTCTTCACTGTAAATCAGAAGGCTTAATTGGCCTACCTATGCCCAGGTTCTGGGGTGATACAATACTTCAGGTCAGAGTGGCTCAGGAGTGATTTACTTGTTTAATACCAGTCACTAAACACTCACCAGTTAGTCATGTAAATACCAGCCACTAAACAAAAACTAGTTAGTCAGGTAAATACCAGTCACTCACCAGTTAGTCATGTCAATACCAGCCACTAAACAAAAACTAGTTAGTCAGGTAAATACCAGTCACTCACCAGTTAGTCATGTCAATACCAGTCACTCACCAGTTAGTCATGTAATTACCAGTCACTCACCAGTTAGTCATGTCAATACCAGTCACTCACCAGTTAGTCATGTAATTACCAGTCACTCACCAGTTAGTCATGTAAATACCAGTCACTCACCAGTTAGTCATGTAAATACCAGTCACTCACCAGTTAGTCATGTAAATACCAGTCACTCACCACCAGTTAGTCATGTAAATACCAGTCACTCACCAGTTAGTCATGTAAATACCAGTCACTCACCAGTTAGTCATGTAAATACCAGTCACTCACCAGTTAGTCATGTAAATACCAGTCACTCACCAGTTAGTCATGTAAATACCAGTCACTCACCAGTTAGTCATGTAAATACCAGTCACTCACCAGTTAGGCATGTATAATACCAGTCACTCACCAGTTAGTCATGTAAATACCAGTCACTAGCCAGTTAGTCATGTCAATACCAGTCACTCACCAGTTAGTCATGTAAATACCAGTCACTAAACACTCACCAGTTAGTCATGTAAATACCAGTCACTAGCCAGTTAGTCATGTAAATACCAGTCACTCACCAGTTAGTCATGTAAATACCAGTCACTCACCAGTTAGTCATGTAAATACCAGTCACTCACCAGTTAGTTATGTAAATACCAGTCACTAAACACTCACTAGTTAGTCATGTCACTCACCAGTTAGTCATGTAAAAATACCAGTCACTCACCAGTTAGTTATTTAAATACCAGTCACTCACCAGTTAATCATGTAAATACCAGTCCCTAAACTATCACCAGTCAGTCAAGTAAACACCAGTCACTGAACACTCACCAGTTAGTCATGTAAATTCCACAAGTTCTTCTTTAATTGACCTATCTGGTTGGGATACATGTTAAAAATTGAAATATAAAGGTATGTATAATTCAATACAGTTCATCCTCTTAAAGTACACCTACCTATCTATATCTGTCCCTGTCACTATGGTTACTGTCATGGTTCTGTTTGGACAACAAGATCATGATAAGGGTCTGCATCTCAAATGGCACACTGTCCACTATGTAGTGCACTATTTCTAATCAGGGCCCATAGGGCTCTAGTCAAAAGTAGTGCACTATATAGGGAATAGGATGCTATTTTGGACACCTTCCAGCACACAACCCCTGGGATGCCCTACAGGGGCGGACAGGAACGATCATGTCTGGGGACTAAAGTGCACTATATTGGGAATAGGGTGCCAATTGGGACTAAACCAACCCATTAATAACACAAAATTAACATCTGTAGTTAATTGCCTCTACCATTCCACACGCATTAATCAACCCTAAAGTCTAAATCCTTTTCCTGAAGATGAATTACATTTTAATTTCTGTTTTGATCTGTGGCAGGTATTTCCTAGATGTTATCGTTATCTATTTCACCTACAGCTATAAGTCGTGTTTACTCTTGATTGGTTTCTATCACAATAGCCAATATATTCATATGTGCAATGTTTAGCTATATTTGCATACTAAAACAATAATTATTGTTCCTGTGTTATTTAGCTGCTTGGGTTCTTTCCCAGGGTTGTGTGTAGAAAATAATGACCTCTTAATAACAATGAAACTATCAGCTCACTTTCTCCCTCTGCCCTGAGGCACTTCTGCCTATTGTGTTAGTGTTTGTCAGAGGAAGCTGCTGAGGGGGCCTGGCTCATAATAATGGCTGGAACGGAGCGAATGGAATGACATCAGACACATGGAAACCATGTGTCTGAGGTATTCAATAGAATTCTACTGATTCCACTGCAGCCATTACAACACATTCCTGTGGTGTGTGTGTGTGTGTAACTGTGTGTGTGTTTGAGTGTTAAACCGTACGTAACTAGTTCATAAGTGCTATCGGTGGGAAGAGGTTTTCCTCATGTCAACGTAACACCACTTTAATGGCCCTATCCCTTGTTCAAAAATATCATCTTACCATGTCCTCCTTTAATAATGGAAGAAGATGTGTATTGGTTAAAGTGGTGTTATATTTATACCATACAAGTGGTGTAGTACTCTGCCTTTACTCTTCGTGGCACAATCTACTATCTATTATCTACTATCTACTATCTACTATCTACTATCTACTATCTATTATCTACTATCTACTATCTACTATCACTATATACTATCACTATCTATTTCTACTATCCACTATCTACTATCACTATCTACTATCACTATCTATTATCTACTATCCACTATCTATGATCTACTATCTATTATCTACTATCTACTATCTACTATCACTATCACTATCTACTATCTACTATCACTATCTATTATCTACTATCTACTATCTACTATCTACTATCTACTATCTATTATCTACTCTCTACTCTCTACTCTCTACTCTCTACTCTCTACTATCTACTATCTACTATCTATTATATACTATCTATTATATACTAACTACTATCTACTATCTACTATCTACTATCTACTATCTATTATCTATTATCTATTATCTACTCTCTACTCTCTACTCTCTACTCTCTACTATCTACTATCTATTATCTATTATCTATTATCTACTATCTACTATCTACTATCTACTATCTGTTATCTACTATCTACTATCTACTCTCTACTCTCTACTATCTACTATCTATTATATACTAACTACTATCTACTATCTACTATCTACTATCTACTATCTATTATCTATTATCTACTATCTACTCTCTACTATCTACTCTCTACTCTCTACTCTCTTATCTATTATCTACTATCTACTATCTACTATCTACTATCTACTATCTACTATCTAGTATCTACTATCTACTATCTACTATCTACTATCTACTATCTACTATCTATTATCTATTATCTACTATCTACTATCTACTATCTACTATCTACTATCCACTATCTACTATCTACTCTCTACTCTCTACTCTCTACTCTCTACTCTCTACTCTCTACTCTCTACTATCTACTATCTATTATATACTATCTACTCTCTATTATCTATTATCTATTATCTATTATCTACTATCTATTATCTATTATCTACTATCTACTATCTACTCTCTACTCTCTACTCTCTACTATCTACTATCTACTATCTACTATCTACTATCACTATCTACTATCTACTATCTACTCTCTACTCTCTACTATCTACTATCTACTCTCTACTATCTACTATCTACTATCTACTATCTACTATCTACTCTCTAGTATCTAGTATCTACTATCTACTATCTACTATCTACTATCTACTATCTATTATCTATTATCTATTATCTACTATCACTATCTACTATCACTATCCATTACTATCACTATTATCTACTCTCTACTCTCTAGTATCTACTCTCTACTATCTACTATCTACTATGTATTATCTACTATCACTATCTACTATCACTATCCACTATCCATTATCTATTATCTATTATCTATTATCTACTATCTACTATCTATTATCTATTATCTACTATCACTATCTATTTCTACTATCACTATCCACTATCTATTATCTATTATCTATTATCTATTATCTACTATCTATTATCTACTATCTACTATCACTATCTATTATCTACTATCTACTATCACTATCTATTTCTACTATCTACTATCTACTCTCACTATCCACTATCCACTATCTATTATCTATGATCTACTATCTACTATCTACTATCTACTATCTACTATCTATTATCTACTATCTACTATCTACTATCACTATATACTATCACTATCTATTTCTACTATCCACTATCTACTATCACTATCTACTATCACTATCTATTATCTACTATCCACTATCTATGATCTACTATCTATTATCTACTATCTACTATCTACTATCACTATCACTATCTACTATCTACTATCACTATCTATTATCTACTATCTACTATCTACTATCTACTATCTACTATCTATTATCTACTCTCTACTCTCTACTCTCTACTCTCTACTCTCTACTCTCTACTATCTACTATCTATTATATACTATCTATTATATACTAACTACTATCTACTATCTATTATCTACTATCTACTATCTATTATCTATTATCTACTCTCTACTCTCTACTCTCTACTCTCTACTATCTATTATCTATTATCTATTATCTATTATCTACTATCTACTATCTACTATCTGTTATCTACTATCTACTATCTACTCTCTACTCTCTACTATCTACTATCTATTATATACTAACTACTATCTACTATCTACTATCTACTATCTATTATCTATTATCTACTCTCTACTATCTACTCTCTACTATCTACTCTCTACTCTCTACTCTCTTATCTATTATCTACTATCTACTATCTACTATCTAGTATCTAGTATCTACTATCTACTATCTACTATCTACTATCTACTATCTATTATCTATTATCTATTATCTACTATCTACTATCTACTATCTACTATCTACTATCCACTATCTACTATCTACTATCTACTCTCTACTCTCTACTCTCTACTCTCTACTATCTACTATCTACTATCTATTATATACTATCTACTCTCTATTATCTATTATCTATTATCTACTATCTATTATCTACTCTCTACTCTCTACTCTCTACTATCTACTATCTATTATATACTAACTACTATCTACTATCTACTATCTACTATCTACTATCTACTATCACTATCTACTATCTACTATCTACTCTCTACTATCTACTATCTACTATCTACTATCTAGTATCTACTATCTACTATCTACTATCTACTATCTACTATCTATTATCTATTATCTATTATCTATTATCTATTATCTACTATCACTATCCATTACTATCACTATTATCTACTCTCTACTCTCTACTCTCTACTCTCTAGTATCTACTATCTACTATCTACTATCTACTATCTACTATCTACTATGTATTATCTACTATCACTATCTACTATCACTATCCACTATCCATTATCTATTATCTATTATCTATTATCTACTATCTACTATCTATTATCTATTATCTACTATCACTATCTATTTCTACTATCACTATCCACTATCTATTATCTATTATCTATTATCTATTATCTATTATCTATTATCTACTATCTACTATCACTATCTATTATCTACTATCTACTATCACTATCTATTTCTACTATCTACTATCTACTCTCACTATCCACTATCCACTATCTATTATCTATGATCTACTATCTACTATCTACTATCTACTATCTACTATCTATTATCTACTATCTACTATCACTATATACTATCACTATCTATTTCTACTATCCACTATCTACTATCACTATCACTATCTACTATCCACTATCCACTATCTATTATCTACTATCACTATCTATTATCTACTATCTACTATCTACTATCTACTATCTATTATCTACTATCTATTATCTACTATCTACTATCTACTATATACTAACTACTATCTACTATCTATTATCTACTATGTACTAACTATTATCTATTATCTACTATTTATTATCTATTATCTACTATCTATTATCTATTATCTACTATCTACTATCTACTATCTATTATCTATTATCTATTATCTACTATCTACTATCACTATATACTATCACTATATACTATCACTATCTATTTCTACTATCCACTATCTACTATCACTATCTACTATCACTATATATTATCTACTATCACTATCTACTATCACTATATATTATCTACTATCACTATCTATTATCTACTATCTATTATCTACTATCTATTATCTACTATCTACTATCTATTATCTACTATCTATTATCTATTATCTATTATCTACTATCTACTATCTATTATCTACTATCTATTATCTACTATCTATTATCTATTATCTATTATCTACTATCTACTATCTACTCTCTACTCTCTATTCTCTATTATCTATTATCTACTATCTATTATCTACTATCACTATCTATCACTATCTATTATCTACTATCCACTATATATTATCTACTATCTACTATCTACTCTCTACTCTCTACTCTCTACTCTCTACTCTCTACTCTCTATTATCTACTATCTACTATCTACTATCTACTATCTACTATATACTATCACTATCCATTATCTATTATATACTATCTACTATCTACTGTCTACTATCTACTCTCTACTCTCTACTCTCTATTATCTATTATCTATTATCTATTATCTACTATCTATTATCTACTATCTACGCTCTACTATCTACTATCTACTATCTACTATCTACTATCTATTATATACTAACTACTATCTACTATCTACTATCTACTATCTACTCTCTACTCTCTACTCTCTACTCTCTACTATCTACTATCACTATCTACTATCTACTATCTACTCTCTACTCTCTACTCTCTACTCTCTACTCTCTAGTATCTAGTATCTACTATCTAATATCTACTATCTACTATCACTATCTACTATCACTATCTATTATCTACTATCAATTATCTACTATCACTATCTATTATCTACTATCCACTATATATTATCCACTATATATTATCTACTATCTACTATCTACTATCTACTCTCTACTCTCTACTCTCTACTCTCTACTCTCTATTATCTACTATCTACTATCTACTATCTACTATATACTATCACTATCCATTATCTATTATATACTATCTACTATCTACTGTCTACTATCTACTCTCTACTCTCTACTCTCTACTCTCTATTATCTATTATCTATTATCTATTATCTACTATCTATTATCTACTATCTACGCTCTACTATCTACTATCTACTATCTACTATCTACTATCTACTATCTATTATATACTAACTACTATCTACTATCTACTATCTACTATCTACTCTCTACTCTCTACTCTCTACTCTCTACTATCTACTATCACTATCTACTATCTACTATCTACTCTCTACTCTCTACTCTCTACTCTCTACTCTCTAGTATCTAGTATCTACTATCTAATATCTACTATCTACTATCACTATCTACTATCACTATCTATTATCTACTATCAATTATCTACTATCACTATCTATTATCTACTATCTATTATCTATTATCTATTATCTATTATCTACTATCTATTATCTACTATCTATTATCTACTATCTATTATCTACTATCTATTATCTACTATCTATTATCTATAATCTATTATCTATCAACTATAATCTACTATCTACTATCTATTATCTATTATCTATTATCTATTATCTATTATCTATTATCTACTCTCTACTCTCTACTCTCTATTCTCTATTCTCTACTATCACTATCTACTAACACTATCTACTATCACTATCTATTATCTACTATCCACTATATATTATCTACTATCTATTATCTATTATCTACTATCTACTATCACTATCTACTATCTACTATCTACTATCACTATCTATTATCTACTATCCACTATATATTATCTACTATCTATTATCTATTATCTACTATCTATTATCTACTATCTATTATCTACTATCTATTATCTACTATCACTATCTACTATCACTATCTATTATCTACTATCACTATCTATTATCTATTATCTACTATCTACTATCTATTATCTACTCTCTACTCTCTATTCTCTATTATCTACTATCTATTATCTACTATCACTATCTACTATCACTATCTATTATCTACTATCCACTATATATTATCTACTATCTACTATCTACTCTCTACTCTCTACTCTCTACTCTCTATTATCTATTATCTACTATCTACTATCTACTATCTACTATCTACTATATACTATATACTATATACTATCACTATCCATTATCTACTATCTACTATCTACTATCTACTATCTACTCTCTACTCTCTACTCTCTACTCTCTATTATCTATTATCTATTATCTATCTACTACTCTCTACTATCTACTATCTACTATCTATTATATACTAACTACTATCTACTATCTACTATCTACTATCTACTCTCTACTATCTACTATCTACTATCTACTATCTACTCTCTACTATCTACTATCTACTCTCTACTCTCTACTATCTACTATCTACTCTCTACTATCTATTATCTATTATCTACTCTCTAGTATCTACTATCTATTATCTACTATCTACTATCACTATCTACTATCACTATCTATTATCTACTATCAATTATCTACTATCACTATCTATTATCTACTATCAATTATCTACTATCACTATCTATTATCTACTATCTATTATCTACTATCTATTATCTATTATCTACTATCTATTATCTATTGTCTATTATCTATTGTCTATTATCTACTATCTACTATCTACTATCTATTATCTATAATCTATAATCTATAATCTATTATCTACTATCTACTATCTATTATCTATTATCTATTATCTACTCTCTACTCTCTACTCTCTATTCTCTATTCTCTATTCTCTATTATCTACTATCTACTATCTACTATCTACTATCACTATCTATTATCTACTATCCACTATATATTATCTACTATCTATTATCCACTATCTATTATCTACTATCTATTATCTACTATCTACTATCTACTATCTATTATCTACTATCACTATCTACTATCACTATCTATTATCTACTATCACTATCTATTATCTATTATCTACTATCTATTATCTATTATCTACTATCTATTATCTACTATCTACTATCTACTATCTACTATCTACTATCTATTATCTATTATCACTATCTACTATCACTATCTATTATCTACTATCCACTATATATTATCTACTATCTATTATCTACTATCTACTATCACTATCTACTATCTACTATCTACTATCTACTATCTACTATCACTATCTACTATCACTATCTACTATCACTATCTACTATCCACTATCACTATCTACTATCACTATCTACTATCACTATCTACTATTTACTATCTACTATACACTATCTACTATATACTATCCACTATCACTATCTACTATCACTATCTACTATTTACTATCCACTATCACTATCTACTATCCACTATCTACTATCCACTATCTACTATCACTATCTACTATCTACTATCACTATTTACTATTTACTATTTACTATCCACTATCACTATCTACTATCACTATCTACTATTTACTATCTACTATATACTATCCACTATCACTACCTACTATATACTATCCACTATCACTATCTACTATCACTATCTATATTTACTATCCACTATCACTATCTACTATCCACTATCTACTATCCACTATCTACTATCACTATCTACTATCTACTATCACTATCTACTATCACTATCTACTATCACTATCTACTATCTACTATCACTATCTACTATTTACTATCCACTATCTACTATTTACTATCCACTATCACTATCTACTATCACTATCTACTATCACTATCTATTTACTATCTACTATATACTATCCACTATCACTATCTACTATATACTATCCACTATCACTATCTACTATCACTATCTACTATTTACTATCCACTATCACTATCACTATCTACTATCCACTATCTACTATCCACTATCCACTATCTACTATCTACTATCTACTATCACTATCACTATCTACTATTTACTATCCACTATCTACTATTTACTATCCACTATCACTATCTACTATCACTATCTACCATTTACTCTCCACTATCTACTATTTACTATCCACTATCTACTATTTACTATCCACTATCTACTATTTACTATCCACTATCTACTATTTACTATCCACTATCTACTATTTACTATCCACTATCTACTATTTACTATCCACTATCACTATCTCCTATCTACTATCACTATCTACTATCTACTATCACAATCTACTATTTACTCTCCACTATCTACTATTTACTATCCACTATCTACTATTTACTATCCACTATCTACTATTTACTATCCACTATCTACTATTTACTATCCACTATCTACTATTTACTATCCACTATCACTATCTACTATCCACTATCCACTATCACTATCTACTATCCACTATCTACTATCACTATCCACTATCACTATCTACTATCTACTATCTATTATCTATTATCTACTATCTACTATCACTATCTATTTCTACTATCTACTATCACTATCTACTATCACTATCCACTATCTATTATCTATTATCTATTATCTACTATCTACTATCTATTATCTACTATCTACTATCACTATATACTATCACTATCTATTTCTACTATCCACTATCACTATCACTATCCACTATCTATTATCTATTATCTACTATCTACTATCTACTATCTACTATCTATTATCTATTATCTGTTATCTACTATCCACTATCACTATCTACTATCTACTATCTATTATCTATTATCTATTATCTATTATCTACTATCTACTATCACTATCTATTTCTACTATCTACTATCACTATCTACTATCACTATCCACTATCTATTATCTATTATCTATTATCTACTATCTACTATCTACTATCTATTATCTACTATCTACTATCAGTATATACTTTCACTATCTATTTCTACTATTCACTATCACTATCCACTATCTATTATCTATTATCTATTATCTACTATCACTATCACTATCTATTATCTATTATCTATTATCTATTATCTACTATCTATTATCTACTATCCACTATATATTATCTACTATCTATTATCTATTATCTGTTATCTACTATCACTATCTATTATCTATTATCTACTATCACTATCTACTATCACTATCTATTATCTACTATCCACTATATATTATCTACTATCTACTATATACTATCTATTATCTATTATCTATTATCTACTATCTACTATCTACTATCTACTATCTACTATCTACTATCTACTATCTATTATCTATTATCTACTATCTATTATCTACTATCTACTATCTACTATCTACTATCTATTATCACTATCTACTATCTATTATCTATTATCTATTATCTATTATCACTATCTATAATCTATTATCTATTATCACTATCTATTATCTATTATCTACTATCTATTATCTATTATCTACTATCTATTATCTATTATCTACTATCTATTATCTATTATCACTATCTATTATCTATTATCACTATCTATTATCTATTATCACTATCTATTATCTATTATCTACTATCTATTATCTACTATCTACTATCTACTATCTATTATCTATTATCTACTATCTACTATCTATTATCACTATCTATTATCTATTATCACTATCTATTATCTACTATCTACTATCTACTATCTATTATCTATTATCTATTATCTACTATCTATTATCTACTATCTATTATCACTATCTATTATCTATTATCACTATCTATTATCTACTATCTATTATCTATTATCTATTATCTACTATCACTATCTATTATCTATTATCTACTATCTACTATCTATTATCTACTCTCTACTCTCTATTCTCTATTATCTACTATCTATTATCACTATCTATTATCTACTATCTATTATCTATTATCTATTATCTATTATCTATTATCTACTATCTACTATCTGTTATCTACTATCACTATTTACTATCCACTATCTATTATCTACTATCTATTTCTACTATCTACTATCACTATCTACTATCACTATCCACTATCTATTATCTATTATCTATTATCTACTATCTACTATCTATTATCTACTATCTACTATCACTATATACTATCACTATCTATTTCTACTATCCACTATCACTATCACTATCCACTATCTATTATCTATTATCTACTATCTACTATCTACTATCTACTATCTATTATCTATTATCTGTTATCTACTATCCACTATCACTATCTACTATCTACTATCTATTATCTATTATCTATTATCTATTATCTACTATCTACTATCACTATCTATTTCTACTATCTACTATCACTATCTACTATCACTATCCACTATCTATTATCTATTATCTATTATCTACTATCTACTATCTACTATCTATTATCTACTATCTACTATCAGTATATACTTTCACTATCTATTTCTACTATTCACTATCCACTATCTATTATCTATTATCTATTATCTACTATCACTATCACTATCTATTATCTATTATCTATTATCTATTATCTACTATCTATTATCTACTATCCACTATATATTATCTACTATCTATTATCTATTATCTGTTATCTACTATCACTATCTATTATCTATTATCTACTATCACTATCTACTATCACTATCTATTATCTACTATCCACTATATATTATCTACTATCTACTATATACTATCTATTATCTATTATCTATTATCTACTATCTACTATCTACTATCTACTATCTATTATCTATTATCTACTATCTACTATCTACTATCTACTATCTACTATCTATTATCACTATCTACTATCTATTATCTATTATCTACTATCTATTATCACTATCTATAATCTATTATCTATTATCACTATCTATTATCTATTATCTACTATCTATTATCTATTATCTACTATCTATTATCGCTATCTATTATCTATTATCACTATCTATTATCTATTATCACTATCTATTATCTATTATCACTATCTATTATCTATTATCTACTATCTATTATCTACTATCTACTATCTACTATCTATTATCTATTATCTACTATCTACTATCTATTATCACTATCTATTATCTATTATCACTATCTATTATCTACTATCTACTATCTACTATCTATTATCTATTATCTATTATCTACTATCTATTATCTACTATCTATTATCACTATCTATTATCTATTATCACTATCTATTATCTACTATCTATTATCTATTATCTATTATCTACTATCACTATCTATTATCTATTATCTACTATCTACTATCTATTATCTACTCTCTACTCTCTATTCTCTATTATCTACTATCTATTATCACTATCTATTATCTACTATCTATTATCTATTATCTATTATCTATTATCTATTATCTACTATCTACTATCTGTTATCTACTATCACTATTTACTATCCACTATCTATTATCTACTATCTATTATCTACTATCTGTTATCTACTATCTACTATCACTATCTATTATCTATTATCTACTATCTACTATCTATTATCTACTCTCTACTCTCTATTCTCTATTATCTACTATCTATTATCACTATCTATTATCTACTATCTATTATCTATTATCTATTATCTATTATCTATTATCTACTATCTACTATCTGTTATCTACTATCACTATTTACTATCCACTATCTATTATCTACTATCTACTATCTGTTATCTACTATCTACTATCACTATTTACTATCCACTATCTACTATTTACTATCTACTATTTACTATCTACTATTTACTATTTACTATCCACTATCTACTATCTACTATCTACTATCTACTATCTACTATCTACTATCTACTATCTATTATCTATTATCTACTATCTACTATCTACTATCTACTATCTATTATCTATTATCTATTATCTATTATCTATTATCTACTATCTACTATCTACTATCTACTATCTACTATCTACTATCTATTATCTATTATCTACTATCTATTATCTACTATCTATTATCTATTATCTACTATCTATTATCTATTATCTACTATCTATTATCTATTATCTATTATCTATTATCTATTATCTACTATCTATTATCACTATCTATTATCACTATCTATTATCTACTATCTACTATCTATTATCTATTATCTACTATCTATTATCTACTATCTACTATCTACTATCTATTATCTATTATCTACTATCTATTATCTATTATCTATTATCTATTATCTACTATCTATTATCACTATCTATTATCTATTATCACTATCTATTATCTACTATCTACTATCTACTATCTACTATCTATTATCTATTATCTATTATCTACTATCTATTATCTACTATCTATTATCACTATCTATTATCTATTATCACTATCTATTATCTACTATCTATTATCTATTATCTATTATCTACTATCACTATCTATTATCTATTATCTACTATCTACTATCTATTATCTACTCTCTACTCTCTATTCTCTATTATCTACTATCTATTATCACTATCTATTATCTACTATCTATTATCTATTATCTATTATCTATTATCTATTATCTACTATCTACTATCTGTTATCTACTATCACTATTTACTATCCACTATCTATTATCTACTATCTATTATCTACTATCTGTTATCTACTATCTACTATCTACTATCACTATTTACTATCCACTATCTACTATTTACTATTTACTATCTACTATTTACTATTTACTATCCACTATCTACTATCTACTATCTACTATCTACTATCTACTATCTATTATCTATTATCACTATCTATTATCTATTATCTATTATCTATTATCTATTATCTATTATCTACTATCTACTATCTGTTATCTACTATCACTATTTACTATCTATTATCACTATCTATTATCTATTATCTACTATCTACTATCTACTATCTATTATCTATTATCTATTATCTATTATCTACTATCTATTATCTATTATCTACTATCTACTATCTATTATCTATTATCTATTATCTATTATCACTATCTATTATCTATGATCTATTATCTATTATCTATTATCTATTATCTATTATCTACTATCACTATCTATTATCTATTATCTATTATCTACTATCTACTATCTACTATCTACTATCTACTATCTACTATCTATTATCACTATCTATTATCACTATCTATTATCACTATCTATTATCACTATCTATTATCTATTATCACTATCTATTATCTACTATCTATTATCTATTATCTATTATCTATTATCTACTATCTACTATCACTATCTATTATCTATAATCTATTATAGATTATAGATTATAGATTATAGATAATAGATAATAGATAATAGATAATAGATAATAGATAATAGATAATAGATTATAGATTATAGATTATAGATTATCTATTATCTATTATCTATTATCTATTATCTATTATCTATTATCTATTATCTATTATCTATTATCTACTATCTACTATCTACTATCTACTATCTACTATCTACTATCTATAATCTACTATCTATAATCTACTATCTATAATCTATAATCTATAATCTATAATCTATAATCTATAATCTATTATCTATTATCTATTATCTATTATCTATTATCTATTATCTATTATCTATTATCTATTATCTATTATCTATTATCACTATCACTATCACTATCACTATCACTATCACTATTTATTATCACTATCTACTATCTACTATCTACTATCTACTATCTACTATCTACTATCTATTATCTATTATCTATAATCTATAATCTATAATCTATAATAGATAATAGATTATAGATTATAGATAGTAGATAGTAGATTATAGATAGTAGATTATAGATAGTAGATTGTAGATAGTAGATAGTAGATAGTAGATAGTAGATAGTAGATAGTAGATAGTAGATAGTAGATAGTGATAATAAATAGTGATAGTGATAGTGATAGTGATAGTGATAGTGATAGTGATAGTGATAGTGATAATAGATAATAGATAATAGATAATAGATAATAGATAATAGATAATAGATAATAGATAATAGATTATCTATAATCTATAATCTATAATCTATAATCTATAATCTATAATCTATAATCTATAATCTATAATCTATAATCTATAATCTATAATCTATAATCTATAATCTATAATCTATAATCTATAATCTATTATAGATTATAGATTATAGATTATAGATAATAGATAATAGATAATAGATTATAGATTATAGATTATAGATTATAGATAATAGATAATCTATTATCTATTATCTATTATCTATTATCTATTATCACTATCTACTATCTACTATCTATTATCTACTATCTACTATCTACTATCTACTATCTACTATCTACTATCTACTATCTACTATCTACTATCTACTATCCACTATCTACTATCTACTATCTACTATCTACTATCCACTATCTACTATCTACTATCTACTATCTACTATCTACTATCTATTATCACTATCTATTATCACTATCTATTATCACTATCTATTATCATTATCTATTATCTACTATCACTATTTACTATCCACTATCTATTATCTACTATCTACTATCTATTATCTACTATCTACTATCTACTATCTACTATCTGTTATCTATTATCTACTATCACTATTTACTATCCACTATCTATTATCTACTATCTACTATCTGTTATCTACTATCACTATTTACTATCCACTATCCACTATCTACTATCCACTATCTACTATCCACTATCTACTATCCACTATCTACTATCTACTATCTATTATCTACTATCTATTATCTATTATCTATTATCTATTATCTATTATCTATTATCACTATCTATTATCTACTATCTACTATCTATTATCTATTATCTATTATCTACTATCTACTATCTACTATCACTATTTACTATCCACTATCCACTATCCACTATCCACTATCTACTATCCACTATCTACTATCCACTATCTACTATCTACTATCTATTATCTACTATCTATTATCTACTATCTATTATCTATTATCTATTATCTATTATCACTATCTATTATCTATTATCTACTATCTACTATCTACTATCTATTATCTATTATCTATTATCTACTATCTACTATCACTATTTACTATCCACTATCCACTATCTACTATCCACTATCTACTATCCACTATCTACTATCCACTATCTACTATCTACTATCTATTATCTACTATCTATTATCTATTATCTATTATCTATTATCTATTATCTATTATCACTATCTATTATCTACTATCTACTATCTATTATCTATTATCTATTATCTACTATCTACTATCTACTATCACTATTTACTATCCACTATCCACTATCTACTATCCACTATCTACTATCCACTATCTACTATCTATTATCTACTATCTATTATCTATTATCTATTATCTATTATCTATTATCTATTATCTACTATCTACTATCTATTATCACTATCTATTATCTATTATCTACTATCTATTATCTATTATCTACTATCTACTATCTGTTATCTACTATCACTATTTACTATCCACTATCTATTATCTACTATCTACTATCTGTTATCTACTATCACTATTTACTATCCACTATCCACTATCTACTATCCACTATCTACTATCCACTATCTACTATCTATTATCTACTATCTATTATCTATTATCTATTATCTATTATCTATTATCTACTATCTACTATCTATTATCACTATCTATTATCTATTATCACTATCTATTATCTATTATCTACTATCTATTATCTATTATCTATTATCTATTATCTACTATCTACTATCTGTTATCTACTATCACTATTTACTATCCACTATCTATTATCTACTATCTATTATCTATTATCACTATCTATTATCTATTATCACTATCTATTATCTATTATCTACTATCTATTATCTATTATCTACTATCTACTATCTGTTATCTACTATCACTATTTACTATCCACTATCTATTATCTACTATCCATTATCTACTATCTACTATCTACTATCTACTATCTACTATCTATTATCTATTATCTACTATCTATTATCTATTATCTACTATCTATTATCTACTATCTACTATCTATTATCTATTATCTACTATCTATTATCTATTATCTACTATCTATTATCTACTATCTACTATCTATTATCACTATCTATTATCTATTATCACTATCTATTATCTATTATCTACTATCTATTATCTATTATCTATTATCTATTATCTACTATCTACTATCTGTTATCTACTATCACTATTTACTATCCACTATCTATTATCTACTATCTATTATCTATTATCACTATCTATTATCTATTATCACTATCTATTATCTATTATCTACTATCTATTATCTATTATCTATTATCTATTATCTACTATCTACTATCTGTTATCTACTATCACTATTTACTATCCACTATCTATTATCTACTATCCATTATCTACTATCTACTATCTACTATCTACTATCACTATTTACTATCTACTATTTACTATTTACTATCCACTATCCACTATCCACTATCTACTATCTATTATCTATTATCTACTATCTACTATCTGTTATCTACTATCACTATTTACTATCCACTATCTATTATCTACTATCTATTATCTATTATCACTATCTATTATCTATTATCCACTATCTATTATCTATTATCTACTATCTATTATCTATTATCTACTATCTACTATCTGTTATCTACTATCACTATTTACTATCCACTATCTATTATCTACTATCCATTATCTACTATCTACTATCTACTATCTACTATCTAATATCTATTATCTATTATCTACTATCTATTATCTATTATCTACTATCTATTATCTACTATCTACTATCTATTATCACTATCTATTATCTACTATCTATTATCTATTATCTATTATCTATTATCTACTATCTACTATCTGTTATCTACTATCACTATTTACTATCCACTATCTATTATCTACTATCTATTATCTATTATCACTATCTATTATCTATTATCACTATCTATTATCTATTATCTACTATCTATTATCTATTATCTATTATCTATTATCTATTATCTATTATCTACTATCTACTATCTGTTATCTACTATCACTATTTACTATCCACTATCTATTATCTACTATCCATTATCTACTATCTACTATCTACTATCTACTATCACTATTTACTATCTACTATTTACTATTTACTATCCACTATCCACTATCCACTATCTACTATCTATTATCTATTATCTATTATCTACTATCTACTATCTACTATCTACTATCTACTATCTACTATCTACTATCTACTATCTACTATCTACTATCTACTATCTATTATCTACTATCTACTATCTACTATCTATTATCTATTATCTATTATCTATTATCTATTATCTATTATCTACTATCACTATCTATTATCTATTATCTATTATCTACTATCTATTATCTACTATCTATTATCTATTATCTACTATCTACTATCACTATCTATTATCTATTATCTACTATCTATTATCTATTATCTACTATCTATTATCACTATCTATTATCACTATCTATTATCACTATCTATTATCTATTATCACTATCTATTATCTACTATCTATTATCTATTATCTATTATCTATTATCTATTATCTATTATCTACTATCTGTTATCTACTATCACTATTTACTATCCACTATCTACTATTTACTATCCACTATCACTATCTACTATCACTATCTACCATTTACTCTCCACTATCTACTATTTACTATCCACTATCTACTATTTACTATCCACTATCTACTATTTACTATCCACTATCTACTATTTACTATCCACTATCTACTATTTACTATCCACTATCTACTATTTACTATCCACTATCACTATCTACTATCACTATCTACTATCTACTATCACAATCTACTATTTACTCTCCACTATCTACTATTTACTATCCACTATCTACTATTTACTATCCACTATCTACTATTTACTATCCACTATCTACTATTTACTATCCACTATCACTATCTACTATCCACTATCCACTATCACTATCTACTATCCACTATCTACTATCACTATCCACTATCACTATCTACTATCTACTATCTATTATCTATTATCTACTATCTACTATCACTATCTATTTCTACTATCTACTATCACTATCTACTATCACTATCCACTATCTATTATCTATTATCTATTATCTACTATCTACTATCTACTATCTACTATCTATTATCTACTATCTACTATCACTATATACTATCACTATCTATTTCTACTATCCACTATCACTATCACTATCCACTATCTATTATCTATTATCTACTATCTACTATCTACTATCTATTATCTATTATCTGTTATCTACTATCCACTATCAATATCTACTATCTACTATCTATTATCTATTATCTATTATCTATTATCTACTATCTACTATCACTATCTATTTCTACTATCTACTATCACTATCTACTATCACTATCCACTATCTATTATCTATTATCTATTATCTACTATCTACTATCTACTATCTATTATCTACTATCTACTATCAGTATATACTTTCACTATCTATTTCTACTATTCACTATCACTATCCACTATCTATTATCTATTATCTATTATCTACTATCACTATCACTATCTATTATCTATTATCTATTATCTATTATCTACTATCTATTATCTACTATCCACTATATATTATCTACTATCTATTATCTATTATCTGTTATCTACTATCACTATCTATTATCTATTATCTACTATCACTATCTACTATCACTATCTATTATCTACTATCCACTATATATTATCTACTATCTACTATCTACTATCTATTATCTATTATCTATTATCTATTATCTATTATCTATTATCTACTATCTACTATCTACTATCTACTATCTACTATCTATTATCTATTATCTATTATCTATTATCTACTATCTATTATCTATTATCTATTATCTACTATCTACTATCTACTATCTACTATCTACTATCTACTATCTACTATCTACTATCTACTATCTACTATCTACTATCTACTATCTACTATCTACTATCTACTATCTACTATCTACTATCTACTATCTACTATCTACTATCTACTATCTACTATCTACTATCTACTATCTACTCTCCACTATTTACTATCCACTATCTACTATTTACTATCCACTATCTACTATTTACTATCCACTATCTACTATTTACTATCCACTATCCACTATCACTATCTACTATCACTATCTACTATCTACTATCTATTATCTATTATCTACTATCTGTTATCTGTTATCTGTTATCTATTATCTGTTATCTGTTATCTGTTATCTGTTATCTACTATCACTATTTACTATCTATTATCTATTATCTGTTATCTATTATCTATTATCTGTTATCTATTATCTGTTATCTATTATCTATTATCTGTTATCTACTATCACTATTTACTATCACTATTTACTATCACTATTTACTATCACTATTTACTATCACTATTTACTATCTATTATCTATTATCTACTATCTACTATCTACTATCTACTATCTACTATCTACTATCTACTATCTACTATCTATTATCTACTATCTATTATCTACTATCTATTATCTACTATCTATTATCTACTATCTATTATCTACTATCTATTATCTACTATCTACTATCTACTATCTACTATCTATTATCTACTATCTATTATCTACTATCTATTATCACTATCTATTATCTATTATCTATTATCTATTATCTATTATCTGTTATCTACTATCACTATTTACTATCCACTATCTATTATCTACTATCTGTTATCTACTATCTACTATCACTATTTACTATCCACTATCTACTATTTACTATCTACTATTTACTATTTACTATCCACTATCTACTATCACTATCTACTATCACTATCTACTTACTATCTACTATATACTATCACTATCACTATCTACTATCCACTATCCACTATCTACTATATACTATCTACTTTCCACTATCCACTATCCACTATCCACTATCCACTATCACTATCCACTATCCACTATCCACTATCTACTATCCACTATCCACTATCCACTATCCACTATCCACTATCTACTATCACTATCACTATCTACTATCTACTATCACTATCACTATCTACTATCTACTATCACTATTTACTATCCACTATCTACTATTTACTATCTACTATTTACTATCCACTATCTACTATCACTATCTACTATCACTATCTACTTACTATCTACTATATACTATCCACTATCACTATCTACTATATACTATATACTATCCACTATCACTATCTACTATATACTATATACTATCCACTATCTACTATCACTATCTACTATTTACTATCCACTATCTACTATTTACTATCCACTATCACTATCTATCTACTATCACTATCTACTTACTATCTACTATATACTATCCACTATCACTATCTACTATATACTATCCACTATCACTATCTACTATCACTATCTACTATTTACTATCCACTATCACTACTATCACTATCTACTATCACTATCTACTATCCACTATCCACTATCTACTATCCACTATCTACTATCTACTATCACTATCACTATCTACTATTTACTATCCACTATCTACTATTTACTATCCACTATCCACTATCTACTATCCACTATCTACTATCTACTATCACTATCACTATCTACTATTTACTATTTACTATCCACTATCTACTATCTACTATTTACTATCCACTATCTACTATTTACTATCCACTATCTACTATCACTATCTACTATCTACTATCACAATCTACTATTTACTCTCCACTATCTACTATTTACTATCCACTATCTACTATTTACTATCCACTATCTACTATTTACTATCCACTATCTACTATTTACTATCCACTATCACTATCTACTATCCACTATCCACTATCACTATCTACTATCCACTATCTACTATCACTATCCACTATCACTATCTACTATCTATTATCACTATCTACTATTTACTCTCCACTATCTACTATTTACTATCCACTATCTACTATCTACTATCACTATCTCCTATCTACTATCCACTATCTACTATCCACTATCACTATCCACTATCTACTATCTACTATCCACTATCAACTATCCACTATCCACAATTACTGTCTACTATCCACTATCCACAATTACTATCTACTATATACTATCACTATCCACTATCCACTATCTACTATCACTATCTCCTATCTACTATCACTATCTCCTATCTACTATCCACTATCAACTATCCACTATCCACAATTACTATCCACTATCCACTATCACTGTCCACTATCTACTATCACTATCACTATCCACTATCCACTATCTACTATCTACTATCACTATCCACTATCTCCTATCTACTATCACTATCCACTATCCACTATCCACTATCTACTATCACTATCTACTATCCACTATCTACTATCCACAATTACTATCTACTATATACTATCACTATCCATTATCCACAATTATTATCTACTATATACTATCACTATCTACTATATACTATCACTATCTACTATCTACTATCCACTATCCACTTTCCACTATCCACAATTACTATCTACTATATACTATCTACTTTCCACTATCCACTATCCACTATCCACTATCACTATCCACTATCCACTATCCACAATTACTATCTACTATATACTATCACTATCTACTATATACTATCACTATCTACTATATACTATCTACTATCCACTATCTATATCCACTATCCACTATCCACTTTCCACTATCCACAATTACTATCTACTATCTACTTTCCACTATCCACAATTACTATCTACTATATACTATCACTATCCACTATCTACTATCACTATCCACTTTCTACTATCTACTATCACTATCAACTTTCTACTATCTACTATCACGATCTACTATCACTCTCTACTATCACTATCTACTATCCACTATATACTATCCACTATCCACTATCAC